>NW_007241765.1:41400-57169 GCF_000164805.1 Carlito syrichta | reverse complement strand
GTGAGAGTGAGACTCCAAAAAAAAAAAAAAAAAACTCTCTGAGCACTTACCCTACAAAGGGGGACCCTCAAAAATGGAATTTACTTATTTTAAAAATTGTGTATTTATTCCAGTCACCTTCAAAGTCCTCTTTGTTGGCTGCAAGACACCTTTCAAGATGCTTTTTCCACCGCTCAAAACAGTTTTAAACTCATCCATCTGGATGACTTTTAGTGCTCCCGCCATTTTTTGTTTCCCCTCATCCACCTCGGCAAAGCATTCCCTTTGAGGACTTTTTCCATCCAGAGAACCAAAAAAAAGTCGCTGCGGGCATGATTGGGTGAATAGGGAGGATGGGCATGGGCGTGCTGCTGGCTTTCATCAAAAACTGCTGAACACTCAGCGTGGTGTGGGCAGGTATGTTTGTCAATCACCCATCATGAAATGGGCAGACACATTGAAAAAAATCTCCAAAAAAAATTCACTGAAGCTGAATGCAGCCTCTCACAACAACGCTAGCTGGTACACAGATGCCCGTGGGTTCCTAGAACACTTACCTGGGGGGGGGACACCTGGACTATGAGGAACCCAACCTCCAAAAGATAATTCAGGTTTTTTGGGAGTCCTCCTCATGTATTAAACTGCCTACAAGAAGCTTATCTATCTATGTGCAACCCGCACTGAACAACCTGTCTCAACGATGCCTCCCTCTGTCCCTCCGGCCCAAGGGGGACACTGGCCCACCCCTCTTGCTAATCTCTGGCAGGAGTGATGGTGGGAGTGTGCCCAGCCGAGGTGCGGCCACCCTGGACAACAAGGCAAGCCTTCACTTCTCCTAGACCAGCTCTTCTCTCCTGTTGACGAAACATGCCAAACGCTGTAACATAATGAAGATGGCTTATTCTGAGCCAAATGCAAGTGACCCAGGCCCGTGACACCCATCCTCTGGAGGTCCTGTTAACATGGGTCCGCCGAGGCGGAACTGTAGCTTGGTTATCCACAATGTGGGACGACAGAAGTGACGAGAGATCATAAACCAATGCGTGTGAGATTTACACAGGCTCAGAATAGGAAGATGGGACATTTCCCAGCCAGGTCGGGGTTTAGGGGGTGGAGGAGGCTGAAAGCGAGTCAACCAGAGTTATCTGAGGAATTTTGAAAGCAGTAAAGGAAACCGGCAGCTCGACGAGCAATAAGGAGCTGGGTTTCTTTTCTTTTCTTTTCTTTTCTTCTTTTTTTCGAGTTAGAGTCTCATTCTATCACCCAGGCTGGAGCACAGCAGCATGCTCATGGCCACCGCAGCCTCAACCTGCTGGGCTCAGGTGATCCTTCCGCCTCAGCCTTCCAAGTAGCTGGAACTACAGGCACGCACCACCACGCCTGGCTGATTTTTTGATTGATTGTAGAGATGAGGTCTCGCCAAGTAACCCGGGCTGGTCTCAAACTCCTGGGCTCAAGCAATCCTCTCGCCTTGGCCTCCCAAGGTGCTAAGATGACAAGCTTGAGCCACCGTGCCCAGCCCTGCATCAAGTTTCTTGATGTGTAGATGAAGTTTCATGGATGGTGACAGATTTCAGCCAGGGCACGTAAGTGACATCCAAGGTGCCCAGAGTCCCCAGAAGACAGCCTTACAGGGTCAGGAAATACTCTGGTTTTCCTTCTTCATGTGTTTATGTGATATTATGCCAGAGTTGGCTGGAAAGCGAATCCCATTAAATGGTTAACAAAAAGCCTGTGTCCCCGGGCCCCTTAGTTAGGAATTTGGCAAAGTAAAAAACAAAGGTCAGAGTTTGGTGGTCACTCCTTCTACCTCCACTTCCTCCGCCTCCTTCTCTTACCTTCTCTTTTCTCCCAAGCGAGAGGCACCTCGTTGGCTGACAAAGAGCTTCCTAAAAGGCTATGCCCTTAAAATCGCTCAGGAGGCCAGGCTCAGTGTCTCAGCCTGTCATCCCAGCACTTTGGGAGGCCAAGGCCAGAGGATTGCCTGAACCCAGCGGTTTGAGACCAGCCTGGGCAACTGGGCAATACATCAAAAATTAGCCGGGCGTGGTACTGCACACCTGTAGTTCCGAAGACTTGGAAGGCTGAGGCGGAAGGATCACTGGAACCCAGCAGGTTGACGCTGAGGTGGCCGTAAGGGTGCCACTGCACTCCAGCCTGGGCGATGGCGTGAGACTCCAACTCAAAAAAAAAATCACCCAAGTATCTAACACCCTGTTTCTTTTTTTCCAAATTTTTTTCTTCAAGTCGGGGTCTCACTCTGTCACCCAGGCTGGAGTGCAGTGGCACAATCACCGCTCACTGCAGCCTTGATCATCCAGGGTCCTCCTGCCTCAGCCTCCCAAGGAGCTGGGACTACAGGTGCATGCCACCATGCCTGGCTAATCTTGTCATTTTTTTTTTTTTTTTTTAGAGACAAGGTCTCTATGTTACCCAGACTCCTGGGCTCAAACAATCCTCCCATTTTGGCCTCCCAAAATGCTGGGGTTACAGGCTACTGCACTTGACTCCTCTTCTCCAAACTCAACACGCTTGTTTAAAAAAAATGATGCCATCAGGTGACTGCATGGTCAACAATCTAGCTGGGGGAGTCTCAGATCTCCCTGGGATGCACACCCGCCCTGGAAATGGGCTGTGGACTCCTTGCGTCTCCATTGGAACCAAGGTGTGCCCCCACGGGGGCACTTGGCGGACCCATCTGCCCAGTTCATGACTGCCTGTGCCATAGAAACGGGGATAGCATGAACCAACACTGTGATGGTTAATTCTATGTGCCACCTTGGATGGGCTTCAGGGTGCTCAGACATTTGGTTAAATGTTACTCTGGGTGTTTCTGTGAGGGTGCTTTGAATGAGATGAACATGCAAGTGGCGAACTTTGAGTCAAGCAGTGTATCCTCGCGAAGGCGGGTGGGCCTCACCCAATCAGTTGAAGGCCCGAATAGCCCCAGATCGCAGGGATGAATTCTACCACGGGTGCCCTGCAGACTTTATCCACGGCATCAATGGCAGAGGCCTGAAGACTGGAGTCACAGGGTTGGCAGTCTTCTGTCTCCAGCTCACCGGCTTGCCCTACGGATCTGGGGCTCGCCAGCCTCCATGTTGGTTCAAGCCAGTTCCCTATACTTAATCTCTTCCTACATATATATTCACAGTGTGTTGGTTCTGTATCTCTGGAGAGCCCTGACTCATTCTGCCGCCTTCTAGGGGCAGAGCCTTGAGGCAAATCTCTTTTCTTTCTTTTTCTTTTTCTTTTCGATGTGGAGTCTCACTCTGTCGCCCAGGCTGGAGCGCAGGGGCACGCTCACGGCCACCACAGCCTCGACCTGCTGGGCTCTGGCGATCCTTCTGCCTCAGCCTTCCAAGTGGCCAGGACTAACAGGCATGCACTATACCACGCCCGGCTAATTTTTGATTGATTGTAGAGACGAGGTCTCGTCAAGTTGCCCGGGCTGGACTCAAACCCGTGGGCCCAGGCCATCCCCTCGCCTCGGCCTCCCAAAGTGCTGGGATGACAGGCTGAGCCACCGATCCCTGCCAACAAATCTCTTTTCTAGAAGAGTGCCAGGGAGACATTTACTACCCTCAAGGAAGAGACTCCCCAGTGTCCATGAGAACTCGAAGCCTGTCCTCCTTCCATTCCGTTGGCTGCCAGGAATCTGCAGCCTGACCGCAAGCAGCGGCCTCGGAGGATGGCTGACAGCCAGCCGCCCCTGGATTCATGTTCCTTCCTTGACTCAGTTTCTCCCTCAAACCTGACTGTGCATTTCTCGGTCTACGTTACTATCTAAAGTGTGTTTTTCCTGCTACGTGCTGGAAGCTCCATCACGAACAGCCAGGCCAGGCCAGCCTCACGTCGGAGGGCTTTTCTCTCCCTGGGAGGGAGCCAGCTGACAAGCACGTGCTCAGAACCCACGGAGACCACAATCAGACAGTCGTCCACACCACCGGGGTGAGTACTCGCCAGAGCCTGGGGCGGGGGCGGGCTGGGGATGCCAGGGAAGACAGCAGGAAGGAAAGACGGCTTCCGTGCGCATCTCAGGGAACCTGCTCTTGACAACGTTAAGATCACAGCCAGCCATGGTGGCTCATGCCGGTAATCCCAGCACTTTGGGAGGCCTAGGTGGGAGGACTGCGTGAGCCCAGGAGTTCAAGACCGGCTTGGGCAACATAGTGCAACCTTGTCTCTACCAAAAAAAAAATCAGAAAATGAGCCAGGTGGGGTGATGTGTGCCTACAGTTCCAGCTACTCGGGAGGCTGAGGCTGGGGGATCACCGGAACCCAGGAGGTTGAGGCTGCGGAGGTCGTGAGCGTGCCGCTGCACTCCATCCTCGGCAGTGGAGTGAGACCCCGACCCCAAAAAAAAGGTCACCACCAGCCTGAGAGGCTGGAGACAGCCCACTCGGGCCCCAGGCCACAGGGTACCAGGAAATGTCACCTTGGCTCGTGTCAAACTCCCGTGAGCAGAAGCATGCCCCCACCCCCCAGGTGGATCTGCAGAATTTCCCTCCCCTCGCTCCCCCTCCCAAACTCTCTCCGGGCACCTCTGGCGCCCCACCCAGGACCCAGTGGAGGCCGGAATGCCGCTGCTTGGCACTGGTCCCTCCAAGGACTTCCCCGAACACCCCTCGGTCCTCTGGGCCGCATCCCTGGCCCCCGACTACCCGACATCTCCCGAAAGCTGGCCCAGCCACTCCGTGAACCTACAGGGCTCCCTCCCTCCTCCCTGGTCCCTCCCCACTCCCTGTCCGCTCCACCCCCTCTTCTCTTCTGATGACATTTTGCCCACACCCCTGGTGGCTGTCACAGGGCCATCCCCCGAACCTGGAGGTGGGAACCCAATCCCATCTCTGCACCCCCCTCAGACCCCCAGAATCTTCCTCACACACCACTGTTATGGTTCCAGGCCCAGCCTCTGCCCAGGCATCTAACCGGCCTCTTCCCCACCAGGACACTGCCCCGTCCATCAGCCGCCCTCACAGCTCCCAGGGACCGTGCTCAGCTCAGATCCACTCCCTCCCTTAAGCCCTCCATCACGCCCTCCTGCCTGAACACAAAAGTCGCAACTCCTAGGCAAGCCTCAAAGCCCTCACCATTTGGACCCGACCTGCCTTGTCCTTGTATAATTTCATCCCTCCTTGTACAATTTCATCCAGGTGGGGCGGGGGGAGTCTCAGACTGGGGAACAGAAGGATCGCCTGGGGATGATTCTTCCTGCTGGGCCACCCTTGGGGATTCACACCCAGCTGGTCCAGGGGCCAGGGGATGGCATGTGCCACCCACTCCCCAGGGCATCTGAGGCGCTGTGAGTGCCCTGACTTCCAGCCCTTCCTCACTGTTCCTTCTGCCTGGTTCACCACTCCTTCCCTACCTGACAATCAGAGTCCTCCCCATCCTAGCTCCAGGGACCCTTCCTCCAGGAAGCCTTCCGCAAACCCTAGGAGGGACAGCCACCCCTCCCCTGTGTGTTCCCACGGCACTCTGCCTCTCTCCATCACCCTAGGGCTGTCCACCCGGTGTGAGCATTTACTGCATGCTGTCTGTTTACCCACCCAGCTGGGAGCCGGGGAAGGCAGGGGCCACTCCATCCAGCCCCCGCGGCCGTGTCCAGTCCGAACAGGTGCCAAGGCCAGCGGGCGGGGAGGCCAAGGGGGAGAGAGCCCCACCGGGCCGGCGATCAGGGCTCCTGGCCCTCCCTGCTGCCTGCCCAAACTGCCAGGAGGCACATCTGGCTTTAAAAGGAGATTCACATCGCAGGCTGAACCCCTCCTATTTTTAGAACCAGTGACTCATCTCCATGGGGGGCTCTGAGGGCTGCTCCCAGCGGTTCCCAAGGCCAGGCGGCAGCAAGAGGCCGCCCCCACCCGCACCCAGGGGCCCCCGCGAGGCTGGGCTCCAAGGCAGTCCCTCCCCACGGACCTGCCCCCCAAAGTAGCTCTTCTCAGAAGCCAGGCCACACTGAGAAAAGTGGCCGTGGCAGAGGGTGTCCCTGGCTCGTCCCACCCGGAAGGGGAGACGCAGAGGAGACCAGGGAGTCGGTTCCCTCCCGAGAGCTCACCTGACCCGTCCTTCCCCCCACGTGCAGGCTGGCCACGGCCACGGCGCCCGGGGGCGTGGCTCCTGCGTGTTCGTGTCCCTCCTCACGACCTCTCCTCCACGGGGAAAAGCCAGGGGCAGCTGAGACTCAGAAGACTGGCCAAGGCTAGAAGCTGCCTTGGAGGACAGCTGGGAGGAGGAAGCCCCAGGAATGAGCTGGCGACGGCCCCTCTCCCACCTCCGGCCTCCCTGGCACACCCCTCCCCTTCGGACTCCGACCTGCTGAGACCAAAGTTAACCGCGGCTCCCTGAGCCCCTACCCAAGACCCTCACCACCCTGAACCTGTTTGTTGAGGTGTATGAGTTCCGTGTTTCTTCTTTTCTTTTGTTTTTTGGGTGAGTTTTGTTTGTTTTTTTCAGTTGGAGTCTCACTCTGTTGCCCAGACTGGAGTGCAATGGCCGCTCCCGGCCACCACAGCCTCGACCTGCTGGGCTCCGGCGATCCTTCCGCCTCAGCCTTCCAAGTAGCTGGAACTACAGGCGCACGCTACCGTGCCCGGCTCATTTTGATTTATTGTAGAGATGAGGTCTCGCCAAGTTGCCCAGGCGGGTCTCGAACCCGCGGGCTCAGGCAATCCATTCACCTCAGCCTCCCAAGGCACAAGATCACAGGCTGAGCCACCGTATTCTTTTATTTTTTTTAGAGACGAGGTCTCACTCAGGCTGGAGTGCATTGGCGCAATCGTAGCTCACTGCTGTCTCAACCTCCTGGGCTCAAGCAATCCTCCTGCCTCACAGGTGCATGCCACCTTGCCTGGCTGTTTTTTTTTCTTTTAGAGACGAGGTCTCACTATGTTGCCCAGGCTGGTCTCGAACTCCCGGCCTCAAGCGATCCTCCCACCTTGGCCTCCCAACATGCTGGGATTACAGGCATGAGCCACCACGCCCAGCCAAATTTATTTTTATTTTTTTGTAGAGACAGAGTCTCACTCTGCTGCCCAGGCATAGTGAGCAACTCCTGGGCTTGAGCTCCTGGGCTTGAGCAATCCACCTGCCTCGGCTTCCCAAAGTGCTGGGATTACAGGTGTGAGCCACTATGCCTGGTCCTTCATTTGTTTTCTTTATTATTATTACATGCTCATTATAGGAAAACTGGAGCATTTGCCAAAAATTAATACAGGACAATAAGAATGGTGGACATAAGAGGGAAACGGCGTCGATGGGAGAAGTGCTGGAAACAATTCTAAACAAGACACAAGCCACCGATCCCCTGGGCTGCATTGGCAAAGGGTGAGATGGCGGGGGGTGGGAGGCAGACGTGTTTTTCATGGAGGTCCTTCTGCGGTGTCCAAGGAAGTGGGGGAGTCGGCGAAGGAGGGATGGACCGGGAAGATGTAGAAATCGGGAGACCGTTCCCAAGACCACCCTCACGTCTGACGGTGATTGCACATTCAGGGAGTCCCCAAGTTCATTCTCGGCTTCAATAACTTGTTAGAAGGACTCAGAACTCTGTGGAAGCTGTTACAGTCACGGCTCTGGTTTATTGCCCTGGTAGGGTGTAGATTAGAATCAGCCAAGGAAAGAGGCCCATGGGGCAGAGTCCAGGGAGTTGCAATCCCCTTCTCCCAGTGGGCTCTGGGACCATGTGGCCTCCTCCCAACAATGGTGGGTGGAGAGGCACACAGAGCATTGCCAACCAAGGGTGACCCCCGAGCCTCACCGTCCAGAGTTTTTCTTGGGGGCTGATCATGGGATGGACCGCCACATGGCTGACCTTTGGTCTCCACCCCTCCAGAGGCCAGAGGTCCTGCTGGGCTCAAGCGATCCTTCTGCCTCAGCCTTCCAAGTAGCTGGAACCACAGGCATACGTCACCACACCTGGCTAATTTTTGATTTGTTGTAGGGACAAGGTTTCATCAAGTTGCCCAGGCTGGTCTTGAACCCCCGGCCTCAGACAATCCTCTCACCTCCACCTCCCAAAATACTGGGATTATAGACTAAGCCACCAGGCACAGCCAAGTTAATTCTTGACTATACAAGAAGTCCTTTAAGTAAGAGGCCAGCCTTTCCAGTGGGCTCAAGCCCCTCCCCCGTTTTAGCACTGATAGGTTTCAAGCCCAGGGAGGCCCTCCGCCCCAAGTGAAACTCTTAGTCCCAGGACAATGAGTCACTCTACAAAGTAGTGCCACCCCCACTCCAAAAAAGGTGATGGCTTGGTCCTGTGTCTTCTTGGCTGAGCAATATTTCCCAGAATACAGGACTCAGAAGGCAGTGGCAGAGGAGAGATCAGTTTTTTGTGCTCTGCAGACCCAAGCAGAGCACCCAGCTCTGTGGTGGTCCCCAGCCACAGGCCCTCCAGCTTCCCCTGGTCTCAGTAACATGGCAAAGGCACCAACTTCTCCTGCAGGTCACTTAGGCTTCCAGGTTGGACACTAGCCTTGCATGGCAATCTGCACCAGTTCCCACACTGTCAGGGTCTCCTTCCTTTAATGCATCTCATCTATAGCACCCAAAGCGTTTGCACTCTAAGACAGACTAAAGGAAAACCCCATGAGTTCTAAGTCAACCACTCACAGCAGCCGGCCACATTTTGTTCTTTTGTGTTGGACTTATAAATGGGGTCTTTTAGCCATCCCCTCTCCTGATAGTGTGTTGTGTGTGTGATGTCTACATATTGATTTGGACCCATCCACTTGACTGAATTCTGTTATTATCAGGTGCGGCTGTTTTCAGTTGGCTCTCTCCCATTTTCCAAGAAAATCCTCCCTCTCTCTATAAATGATTTTCCTTCTCAATATTCACACCTCTGATTTCTTCCTCTTGTCTAATGGATTTTCTGATGTCCAACCATCCTTGCATTCCTGGAATTCACTCCACTTGGTTGTGATGATTTTTTTTCTAACATGTTGCTTAATTCAGGGATTTAATTTATTTGCAGCAATATTGCTAAAAAACACTGTTATGTGTTTTCTCTTTCCATCCATCTTTAGTGGGTTTGGGCACCAATGGCATGCTTGCTACATAAAAAGAATTTGAACACTTTCTCTCTTTTATGTTCTAGAGCAGTTTAAATAATATTGAATTTCCTGTTCCTTTTAGGTGTGGTAGGCCCTCCTATGAAACATTCTGGGCCTGATGTCTTTTTTTTTAATTAAGGAAAGAAAACTTTGACAACTTCCTATTTCTTCTAGGGTAATCAATTTGTCTAGATTTTACATTTCTTTTGGAGTCATTTTTTGCAAATTATGTTTCCAACATCTCAAAATCGTTTACATATACCAGAGCCAGTTTACTGTAGTTATTTGCCTTTTTATATCTCTGTAGTTGTTTTCCACAGAAGACTTTCATTTTGTGTATATTTTCTTCTTTTTTTAAATAGGATTGACTGACATAATTTTTTCCTTCAAAAACCCAACACGTGAATATATGTTTTCATTCTATCATTTTTAATACATTCATTTTCTCTCTTATCTTTCTTCTCTTTCTTAACTTTGTTCTATTTTTTAAAATTTATTGAGTCAGATGCTTAATTCATCTGTTTTCATTCTTGCTTATTTGTCAATAAAAGTAGCTAAGGCTATGACTATGCCTTCAAGGATCTCTTTGGCTGCATCTCATTTCTTTGGCCCGTCTCAATTTCTCTAGCTGCAGTCTGGGCATTCACACTTAAGACTCTTCTCTGGGAAGTTCCCTTCAACATTTCTGTAGCACACCATGCATTCACCCACACCCACCACCCTTTTACTACATTATAAAGGTCCAGCACAGCACTGCCCAATAAAAAATAATACAAGCTACCTACGTAATTTTACATTTCTAGTAGCCATGTTAAAACCCATTCAAAGAAAAGGGTAAAGCTAAATATAATATCTTATTTAACCCAAAGAGTCCAAAATATTGCCATTTCAATGCATAATCTACATAAAACCGTTATTAATGAGATTTTATATCATTTGCACCAAGTCTTCAATCGGTGGTGTACACTAACCAACGAATCTGGGTTTGCAATGGACACATGTTTACTACTCTGTAACCACACTGACCTCCTTTAGACCTAATGTCTGTTTCTGGGTCTCAGTCCAGGCTTCTGCCTCCCAGACTTCAAGCTCCCTGAGGGTGAGGGCTTCGATTTATGCAAGATTGTATCCATGGTACCGCCTACAGCAAGCACTCAGCGAATGTTTCTTTTTGCTGTTGCTGTTGCTGTTATTGTTGTTTCTGAATTGGAGTCTCACTCCATAGCCCAGACTGGAGTGCAGTGGCACACTCATGGCCACTCCAGCGACGACCTGCTGGGCCCAGGCAATCCTTCCACCTTCCAAGTAGCCGGAACTACAGGCGTGTGCTACCACACCCGGCTAATTTTATTTATTTATTGCAGAGACGAGGTCTCCCCAATTGCCCAGGCTGGTCTTGAACCCCCGGACTTAGGCAATCCTCTCGCCTCGGCCCCCCAAAGTGCTGGGATTACAGGCTGAGCCAGCGAGCCTGGACTTTTTTTTTTTTTTTTTTTTGAGTTGGATGTCTCAGCCTTCCAAGTAGCTGGAACTACAGGTGCACTCCACCACGCTTGGCTAATTTTTGATTTATCGTAGAAACGAGGCCTCTCCAAGTTGCCTGGGCTGGTCTCGAACCCACGGCCTCAGGCCAGCCACTCGCCTCGGCCTCCCCAAGTGTTGGGATGACTGGCTGAGCCACCAAGCCCAACGGTGAATGTTCCTTGAGCTCATAATTACACCTATCTGTCGCAGTCAGCTCAGGCTACTACAACAAAGCACCACCGACCGGACACCTTGAACATCAGACACGTGAGTTCCCACAAATATGGAGCAAGTCCGAGGTCGGGGTGTCACAGGGCAGGTTCCTCGCGAGGCCTCCCTCCTGGGAGTGCAGACGGCCCCCTTCCCGCTGGGTCCTCACAGGGGCTCCCCTCTGTGTGCGCCTGTGTCCTCATCTCTTCTTACAAGGATGCCAGGCACATGGGATGAGGGCTGCCTTCGATCTCCTTTTATTTCTGTTGCCTCTTTAAAGGCTCTGTCTTCAAATACAGGTGCTTTCTGAGACATGCGGGGTGAGGGCTTCAAAATATTCTTTCTTTTTTTGAGTCGGAGTCTCACTCCGGTGCCCAGGATGGACGGAGTGCAGTGGCGTGCTCACAGCCACCACAGCCTCGACCTGCTGGGCTCAGGCGATCCTTCCGCCTCAGGCTCCCAAGTAGCTGGAACCACAGGCATGCGCCATTGTGTGTGGCTAATTTTTTCATTTAGTGTAGAGATGAGGTCTCACCAAGTTGCCCAGGCGGGTCTTGAACCCCCAGGCTCAGGCAATCCTCTCGCCTCAGCCTCCCAAAGTGCTGGAATGAGAGGCTTGAGCCACCGTGCCCAGTCCAACCCCTGGCTAATTTTTTATTATGTATGTATGTATGTATCGATTTATTTTGAGTTGGAGCCTCACTCTTGTCACCCAGGCTGGAGTGCAGTGGCATGCTCACGACCACCCCAGCATCGACCTACTGCTTAGGCAGTCCTTCTGCCTTAGCCTTTAAAGTAGCTGGAACTACAGGCATGTGCTACCACACCCGGCTTATTTTCTTGATTTATTGTAGAGATGAGGTCTCACCAAGTTGCCCAGGCGGGTCTTGAACCCCCAGGCTCAGGCAATCCTCTCGCCTCAGCCTCCCAAAGTGCTGGAATGAGAGGCTTGAGCCACCGTGCCCAGTCCAACCCCTGGCTAATTTTTTATTATGTATGTATGTATGTATCGATTTATTTTGAGTTGGAGCCTCACTCTTGTCACCCAGGCTGGAGTGCAGTGGCATGCTCACGACCACCCCAGCATCGACCTACTGCTTAGGCAGTCCTTCTGCCTTAGCCTTTAAAGTAGCTGGAACTACAGGCATGTGCTACCACACCCGGCTTATTTTCTTGATTTATTGTAGAGATGAGGTCTCACCAAGTTGCCCAGGCGGGTCTTGAACCCCCAGGCTCAGGCAATCCTCTCGCCTCAGCCTCCCAAAGTGCTGGAATGAGAGGCTTGAGCCACCGTGCCCAGTCCAACCCCTGGCTAATTTTTTATTATGTATGTATGTATGTATCGATTTATTTTGAGTTGGAGCCTCACTCTTGTCACCCAGGCTGGAGTGCAGTGGCATGCTCACGACCACCCCAGCATCGACCTACTGCTTAGGCAGTCCTTCTGCCTTAGCCTTTAAAGTAGCTGGAACTACAGGCATGTGCTACCACACCCGGCTTATTTTCTTGATTTATTGTAGAGATGAGGTCTCACCAAGTTGCCCAGGCGGGTCTTGAACCCCCAGGCTCAGGCAATCCTCTCGCCTCAGCCTCCCAAAGTGCTGGAATGAGAGGCTTGAGCCACCGTGCCCAGTCCAACCCCTGGCTAATTTTTTATTATGTATGTATGTATGTATGTATTTATTTTTTTTTTTTAGTTGGAGTCTCACTCTGTCGCCCAGACTGGAGTGCAGTGGCTGCTCCCGGCCACCGCAGCCTCGACCTGCTGGGCTCCGGCGATCCTTCCTCCTCAGCCTTCTGAGTAGCCGGAATTACAGGCACGTGCTACCACGCCTGGCTGATTTTTTGATTTATTGTAGAGATGAGGTCTCGCTGCCCAGGCGGGTCTCGAACCCACGGCTCAGGCAATCCACTCACCTCAGCCTCCCAAAGGCGCAGGATTACAGGCTGAGCCACCGAGCCCGGCTGGTATTTCCAGTTTTAAAGACAGTTTTAAGGACAGGTCAGTCAAGGTGGCTCACACCTGTAATCCCAGCACTTTGGGAGGCCAAGGCAGGAGGATCGCTGAGCCCAGTTTGAGACCAGCCTGAGCAACACAGTGAGACCTCGTCTCTACAAAAACTAAAAAAATGAGCCAGGCACGGTGGCGTGCACCTGTAGTCCCAGCTACTGGGGAGGTTGAGGCAGGAGGATCGCCTGAGCCCAGGAGGTTGAAACAGCAGTGATCTGTGATCATACCACTGCACTCCAACCGGGGCAACAGAGTAAGACCTAGCTCAAGAAAATGAAACAAAACAAAACAACCTCTCTCTCCAGCTGGTCAGTCCCACCCCAGAAGGTCACTGCTCCGGCCGGCCAGCTCTCCAACCTCTGCAGTCCTCCGGGACGGAGGACCAGAGGCCGGCCAGCCCTGCAGGAGTGAAAACAGGCCTTCTTGGCCTGCATGAGTTGACCGGATACCATACTGACAGCAACGACCGTGACCCCGGCTCTTGCTTGGGTCACTCAGCCAGGATACCGCAAGTGGGTGGCTCCAGGCTGACCCTCCCCACCAAGCCCGCCCACACACGCCCACTCGACCCCTGAACCACCACCTAAGACCCCGCCCTAGACCGACGCCCCCAAGTCCTTCTGGAATTCACGGGACTCCTCGACTCTTCAAGACTCCTGGCCCTGAGGGCTTGCCCCTCACATGTCCTCAGCCTCCCCAGTAGCTGGGACTACAGGTGCACACCACTCTGCCTGGCTAATTTTTTTAGTTTCTTTGTAGAGACCAGGTCTCGCTGCACTGCTCTGGCTGGTCTCAAATTGGACTCAAGCAATCCTCCTGCCTCAGCCTCCTAAAGTGCTGGGATGACAGACGTGAGCCACCCTGACCAGCCTGTCCTGGAATTCATGGGACTCCTCAGACTCTTCAAGACTCCTGAACCTAAGGGCTTGCCCCTCATATGTCTTCAACCTCCCCAGTAGCTGGGACTACAGGTGCACACCACCCTGCCTGGCTAATTGTCCATGTATCTGGCAGTTTTCAGATGGCTGGAGGGGCTTTCCCTATCTGACTCTCGTGATAACCTACTGGGGAAGGAAGGCGGAGATTATGGTGCCCATTTTAGAGATGGAGAAACTGAGGTTCAGACAGGTGGAGTCCGTGGAGGGTCAGCCAGACCCGAGTTTGAACTCGGGCCTCACAAGTCTGTCTTGAGACCCTTCACAGGGGTCTGTTCTGGGAAAACCAGCATGGCTGTCTGCACCTAGCCCATCCATCAGGAGGTACGGGGAGACTCGAGACAGGGTGTGGCCTTTGGGGGCAGGGCCGAGTGGTGGTGCGGCCACATTTGTCCTCGTGGCCCCTCCACTGACCCCTGGGGCCCCAGCCTCTTCCTGCAGGCATATCTAGAAAGAATTGGAGGCTGGACACTGTGGCGCACACCTGTCATCCCAGCACTTTGAGAGGCTGAGGTGGGAGGATCGCTCCAACCCAGGAGTGTGAGACCAACCTGGGCAACATAGCAAGACCTGGTGCCTAAGGGGGAAATAAACCAGGCATGGTGACATGCACCTGTAGTCCCAGCTACTTAGGAGCCTGCGGGGTGAGGCTCACTCGAGCCCAGGAGTTCAAGGCTGCAGTGAGCCACGATCTTGACACTGCACTGCCGTCTGGGCAGCAGACTGAGACCTCATCTCTTCGATAAAAAATAAAATGGAGGCAGAGCAAGTCTTGGAGTAAGCCCCCCCCGATCACTCACTTCCACAGGGGACCCCAGAACCTGCTGATGGACCAGCATGAGTGGCCCCCCACCCCAAGGGAGCGGGCAGCAGAGGAGCGGGCACCAGCAGCCAAGGTGACCACAAGTGTGGCTCCATTAACACATGGCCGTTGCCACCGGGGTCAGCCCTGGGAATCTGCTTAATCACCCAGGCAGGGGTGGGGGGAAGGGGGGTGTTGGGCTCCTCCTTCCAGCCCACCAGTCTTAGACAGAACCCAGGCCCTGAGCTGGAGGGGACAGCCCTGCGTGTCCCTTCACGCCTCCCAGTGACCTCTGGCCTGAGGCCAGTACGGCCTCACACTCCTGTCCCAGAAGGCCTGCCACCTCCCCCGGACAGCCCTGGCCGTTCGGGGTGGACTCAGCCCTCGCGCCCCTCTGGGATCCCGTCTCCTCCACTCCTGCCAATTTCCGCCCCGTGGGAGGGACACAGGGACGCGCCCGCCCGCCCCCTCTTTCCCACCAGCCTCAGGACAGGGCAGCGCTGCCCGCCAGAACCTAGTCCTCCTTGGGCTTCCGGGGCTGCCGCCGGGCCAGTCGGTAGTCGATGAAGGTCTGGAGACAGGACCACAGGAGGAAGCGGACCAGCAGGATGACAGCCAGCAGGACCATGAGCGGGTCCGGGCCCGTGCCACCACCCGGCCAGAAGGCCATGCCCAGGGGGCCGCCCTGCAGGCAGCAGGGCCTCCGTTCTCCGCCCGAGAAGCCGTCGAGGCCCGAGGTCCAGGCCCGGCACGTCCAGGGGTCGGGACGCTCCGTCCAGCCGGTGTCCCCGAGGCCCGCGTCCCCTCGGGGACGGCCCGTTCTCTCCGCGGGCCACCCCACCAGACTGCAGACTCCAGCCCGGGCCTCCCTGGCCTGCGAGAGGACAGACCGGATGGCGAGCAGCCTCCTCGGTCGAGAGGCCCGTGTGCCATTCATTCAGCATGAACCACTCTCGGGGCCGACAATGCGCCCATTGTCCAGGGGCCCGGGCGGGAGGCCGCAGGGAGCCCCCCTCCTCGCCGCGCCGGCACCCCCCTGCTGGCCAGCACTGACGTCATCCGCAAACACCCCAGCGGCAGCTGCTGGGCGAAGCGCAGCGTTCTGCGCCCCACGCAGCCCTTCCGGCCCTGCCAGACAATCGGGCCCTTTCTCTCGCCAATTAGCTATCTCTTTCGGAGGCCCAGCGCGAGGCCCGGCGGTCTGGGCCGGGCGGGGCCGGGAGCCCGGCGGGAGGCGGGGAGCTGGGGGCTCCGG
>NW_007241765.1:28757-41380 GCF_000164805.1 Carlito syrichta | reverse complement strand
GGAGGATGAGGCTGCAGGAAGAAAAGGAGAAGGGGCAGCGGATAAGAACCTTCCAGCGAGCCTAGGCGACCCCAAACCCAACTTGACGAGCACGCGACCGCTCCGCGCGCTTAATCTCCCAGGAAGGGGTGGGTTGGGGGGCGCCCAGCGCCTCCTTCCAGCTTGCCAGGCTTAGACGGGACCCAGCCCCCGAAATGGAGGGGACAGCCCTGCCTGTCTCCTCACACTGCACGGTGACCCCCAGCCCAAGGCCAGTCCCACCTCGTACTCCTGGGAGGCCAGGGGCAAGGTGCTTATTCTCTGGGGGGGGGAATGTTCACCCCGGCCCCGAGGGCAGCGCCTGGACCTAGGACACTGGCCCTGGCCCCGCTCACAGCGGACGGCCTTACAGTTGTCTCTCCTGGCCAGGCGCGGTGCTCCTGCCTGCAGTTCCAGCAACTTGGGAGGCTGAGGCAGGAGGGTTGCTTGAGCCTGGGAGTTTGAGACCCGCCTGGGCAACATAGTAAGATCCCATCTCTAAAAAAATTTGCTTTATTGAGAGGGCAGAAAAGCTCCCACAGCGGGAGGGGACTTGAGGGGGTGGCTCGAACATTTTTTTTGTGATTGGCTAGGCACGGTCCCAGTTACTAGGGCAGCAGGGGAGAAGTAGTCCCTGAGCCCAGGAGTTTGAGATGATCCTGGGAAGCATAGTGAGACCTCGTCTCTACCAAAAAAGAAGTTTTTTGTTTGTTTGAGTTGGAGTCTCACTCTGTCACCCAGACTGGAGTGCAGTGGCCGCTCCCGGCCTCCGCAGCCTCGACCTGCTGGGCTCCGGCGATCCTTCCGCCTCAACCTTCCGAGTCGCTGGAATGACAGGCGCACGCTACCACGCCCGGCTAATTTTTTGATTTATTGTAGAGACGAGGTCTCACCAAGTTGCCCAGGCGGGTCTCGAACCCGCAGGCTCAGGCAATCCACTCACCTCGGCCTCCCAAAGCCCGGGATTACAGGCTGAGCCACCGAGCCCGGCTCAAAAAAGAAGTTTTAATTCGTGAAGCATGCTGGCGCCACCACGCAGGTCACATCACTGGCCGGCTACTAGAGAGGCTGAGATGGGAGGCTCGCTTGAGGCCAGGAGCTCAAGGCTGCAGGGAGCCCTGTGAACGCACCACTGTGTTCCAGCCTGGGCCACAGAGTGAGACCCTGACCTAAAATAACAACATCTGTCTGGTCTTCTCACTGTCGCACACACACGTGCACACAGGTACACACATGCACACACACGTTCATGCCGGCACACACGTGTGCACCCACACAAAGCCACACAGGCTTCTGCAGATTCTGCCGGGGTCTGGCTCTGGCCTCAGCCGAGGGTCTGTGGGTGTCAGGCAGCCGGCACGCCCTTCCCCCGACTCCAGCCCTGCATTCCATAAAAGCGATGGGGCCCAGCTTGGAGCCGGGGTGCGGGCAGGAGGAGAGGAGACCCCTGGGCTCTGGGAGTCTGACCAGTCCGCGTCAGAAAATGCCCCACGCTGAGCTACCGAGTTGCAAGGGAGCCCTTCCAGGGCGGGGGTCTCCAGGGCTGGGCTCCGGGGCCCCGAGGTCAGTTCCTCCACCTCTTCCTAACCTAGAAGACAGGTGTCCTCCCTGCCTCTCCGGAAGGTTCTGAGAAAGGCTTTGATAGGGAGCACGCTTTGTCACAGAAAGTTCAGGGGTTGGCACACCAGTCATTAATTCACAGTGTGCCAGGCACCATGGAAGCGTTCCCAGGCACCCGCCCTCGAGCCCTCGCCTGGAAGCCCATGCCTCACCGGGGCCAGCAAAGGCTGCGCCCATCTTGGCTCTGGGGTGTACTCTGTCCACAGACGGCCACCCAGCCTGCACCTGACCAGCTCCCCAGCGCTTGCGTGGAATGCTGTTCTGAGCGCTGGGAGTGTGTTCCACGCACAGAGCCTTGAAGATCACTTCCAACGTGTGTGCGAAGTGACATCTTCGGAGTCAGCGATCAGATAGAGCGGTTGCCGGGTAACAGCTTTCCAGAATGCCCAGGAAAGTCCTGGGGAACTGCCTGCATCTGGGCTTAGGGTTCCAGAGTGGAGAAAGGGAAACTGATGGCCCCGCGGGCATTTCACTCACCTGGAGGGGTCCACGTTGCAGGTTTGGGGTGTCCCAGGGGAACCAGAGCTGCCTCTTAGGTCTGAAGCACCCGACTACTGTCCTGAGCTCACAGTCACTGGGCAGGTGGGGACAAGGTGGCCCTGGACAAAACTCTCTGTGTTTGCCCAGCACATAATCAGGCACGCAAAGTCAAACACGCCCCCGTCACATGGCAGCCATGCACAGGGTCAAGGAGGCCTGGCCCCGTCCCCCTCAGACTCTTCTGGGCCTCTGGTATGAGGTCAGCATGCCCTTCGAGAGAGGACGGGCGGCCGGATGTGGTGGCTCCCTCCTGTAATCTCAGTGCTTTGGGAGGCTGAGAAGAGAGGGTTGCCTGAGCCCAAGAGTTGGAAACCAACCTGGGCAACACAGCGAGGCCCCCATCTCTATAAAAGAAAAAAAAATTAATCGGGCATGGTGGCACGTGCCTGTAGTCCCAGCCACTCCGGAGGCTGAGGCAGAAGGCTCTCCTGAGCCCATGAGTTCGAGGCTGCAGTGAGCCAAGATCGTGCCACACTGCACTTCAGCCTGGGCGACAGAGTGAGACCCTGACTCAAAAATTTTTTAAAAAGGTAGCCAGGAACATGGGCTGTGCCTGAAATCACCCCCTTTTTCATCCCCTCCATGTCTCCCTTCACACCGAGTCCTAAGTCACCCGGCTGCGGACATAACCCAAGACCAGGGTGACAAGCGTCCTCCTTGTCACAAACTCAGACACCGCCACCGGGAAGGCACAGAACTGTGCGGTGGCGGTTCCCAACCCCGAGACTCTGAGGATGAAGTGGGGGACACACGATAGCTTCAGAACCTCAAGGTCTTTCCGTCCCCAAATGTCCAAATGTCAAAGCAGCAGCTGGTGACACCTCCTGACTCGTGGTTCCCTGACAAAATGCTTGGTGGCGGAACTTGTCCACGGGTGAGCTCCGGGGGAGAAACAGAGAGAAGATTCCCCCTCTCCGAGAGACCAGTCCCCAACTAGGACCAGCCCTTGGCACCGATGACAGCTTGGGAAGGGGACCCGGGGACCCCACAGAGCGGCTGTCCGTGAGCCCCTAGCAAGCTCGTCACCACGGTGTCCTAGGCCTCTGCTTCCTCATCCATCAAAGGGGATAATAATCTCTCTTCAGCTACTGCAAGCAAGGTGACAGGTAAGCACGCTTGTGGTATTGTTTAAACGTCATCAGGATAAGCTGGAACTTTCTGACTCGAACTCAGGACCCGGCAAGCAGAATTCGGGCCTTCTGCCCAGAGGCCATAAGGCCCCCTTCCTGGTTGGTTTCGTGTGCTTTTTTTTTGAGTTGACGTCTCACTCTGTCACCCAGGCTGGAAGGCAGTGGCATGTTCATGGCCACCGCAGCCTCAACCTGCTGGACTCCAGCAATCCTTCTGCCTCAGCCTTCCAAGAGCCAGAACTACAGGTGCACGCCGCCATGCCCGGCTAATTTTTTGAGTTATTGTAGAGATGAGGGCTCACCAGTTTGCCGGGGCTGGTCTTGAACCCACAGGTTCAGACAATCCACTCGCCTCAGCCTCCCAAAGTGCTGGGATGACTGGCTGAGTCACCGAGCCTGCCTTGTGTGCTACTTTCATTACTGTGCTGACAACCTCTGATCTCTCTCATGTTTCCAGAACGTGAGTTCACACCGAACCTCCCCCCAAGAACCTTGCACAATTCTGGGCACCCAGAAGAAAGGCACCCAGTAAGGTCACACTGCACGCACCGGGGTCTGGAGGCCAAAAGGAAGTCTGTGTGTTCACGCCACCAGATTCTGCCAAAATGGTAAAGCCGTCTTCTACAACCTTGCTCAATAGCGAGACATTCTCAGACACATCAGGGTCTTGTTGAAAATTATTATAGCCGGGCTGGTGGCTCACACCTCTCATCCCAGCACTTTGGGAGGCAGAGGTGAGAAGATTGCCCAAGTCCGGAGGTTCAAGAGCAGCCTGGATAACGTGGCAAGACCTCATCTCTACAATGAATCAAAAAATTAGCCAGGCATGGTGGCACACACCTGTGGTTCCAGCTACTTGGAAGGCTGAGGCGGAAGGATCACTTGAGCCCAGGAGGTCGAGGCTGCCCTGACCGTGAGCACGCCACTGCACTCCAGCCTGGGTGACGGAGTGAGACTCCGACTCAACAAAAAAAAAGGGGGGGAAAGAAAAAGAAAATTATTGTTTCTTTTATTTCTTTTCTTTTTTATTTTTTTTTTTTGCAAAATCAAGACATACTTGCTATAACCAAAAAAAAAAAAACCAGAAAGAGCTCTTTTGGAGGCCAAGGCAGGAGGATTGCTTGAGCCGAGGAGTTTGAGACCAGCCTGAGCAATATAGTCAGACCTCGTCTCTGCAAAATAAATTTTTTAAAGTAGCTGGATGTGGTGGCACACACCTGTAGCCGTAGCCTTCTTGGGAGGCTGAGGAAGGAGGCTCAGTTGAGCCCAGGAGTTGGAGACCACAGCGAGCTATGATTGTGACACTGTACTCCAGCCTGGGTGGCAGAGTGAGGCCCCAAGTCAAACAAAAAAGGCAACTATTGCAGAAATATGTGAGTTAGGAGACCGTGACCGTCGATTCGAGAAGGGAGGACCCCACAGGGCAGGTGGACAAGGGCCCGCTTTCTTCTTCCCCTGAGAACTCCGCCAGGGCAGGCCGCCGAAAACAGGGCTTCCTCCGAAATGCTCCCAGCTCTCAGACGGGCGAAAATTAATTTTCTTTCTTCCTGCGCGACAAAAGCAGATTAGACTCACGGAGCGTGGGGCCGGCAGGGGGAGGCGGAGGGCTCTCTCATGGAGGGACAGACCCCCGCTCGGGCGGGCTCCGGCCCCACAAGGGACGGCCCCGGCTCTGTGACCGCCCCTGCTGCAGGCCTCAAACCCGACCCCGAGGACGCACTTGAGAAAAATGACGGCCACCTTCCCCACAGCTGAAAGCTGGCGTGTCACTTTGCTCGGGCTGATCAAACGGCCAGGCAAGGCCACTGTCAGGAACAGAATGAAATTCCAAATAAATTAGCCATGTCCGAGAAGCCAATACGACACCGGATTAAGCGCACAAAGAAAACACAATTTATTCTGCCTACCTGGTCAGAATCCTTAAATAGCCTGCCCCCCGTGGTTCTGAGAGTCCCTGGGCGGGAAGGGGACACAGGGACGCCCACGCGGGACACGGGGCCCCAGAGCCTCGGAGGCAAGGGACAGGGCTTGTGGTCCAGCTTAGCGGAAGTGTTTGCAAAAGCGTGTTTTTAGGAACGTTTTGAAGGGTCCCTGCGGTGGGGGGGGCAGGCGAGCAGTCCCAGCATCCCAGGGGCGCGCTGACATCTGAATGAGAGGCTTCATGCATGACAATATGGAAGGGGGCGCCCGGGGAGGGATATTAACCATTGCGGCTGGGCTCTCTGGGGTTTCAGGGACAGTTCCATCCCGCGGATGCCTTGGGGTTGCCAGCAGGCTCCATCCTGACCCTGCACAGAATTCTATCTTTTAATGACCAGCGAGGAGGGGGAAAGTAACTGGACCCCTTTGCACATAGGGGCTGTCCTCGGTGACAACTCTCTAATGCATTCAGCCGCCCCAAAGACAATACCTTTTTCTTTTTTTTTTTTTATCAGTGAACCCAGACGGCTTTCACAGGCCGACAAACTCCCTTTGAAAGAGTTAATAGGCAGAGGTTTGTGCCGGCTTGGAGCGGGCACCTTTGAAGGGTCCCCGGGCCTCCCTCTTGGGCTGCTGTGATGTATCTGGCTGGCCCAAGGCCTCAGTGAGAGCATGGGGCCCTTTCTTTGTCCCCAGAGAGGGGGCTGGGGAGGGGACGGATGGACGACTGGGCTCTGTGGCATTTGCGAGAGATAAAGCCAGAGGGAGTTCTGGGAGGAGCAGGAAGAGGTGCTGGGGAAATACACAAAATAAAGATTTTCCCAGAAATGGTTTTAAGGGGAGATGATCTCGTTGTATTAAATTTTTTTTAAAAAGATTAAAGAAGCATACTAAGTGGAGGGCCGTCGCCCAAGCCTGGTCCTCTCTCTCTGTTTCCAGATAAAACAGGAAGTTAGAGCGGTGGCGACAGGGACAGAGAGGCCCGTCGGCGGCCTGCCGGGCCACACAAAGTGACTTTGTGAGAGTGAGTGGGCGTGGGCCTCGGGGACAGGACCCGAGCCCGGGGACCGCGGCACGAGGACCCCGTGACGCTCAAGCGCTCTCAAAGTGGGACCCAGCAACCAGAGGATGCCCCGGTGTCCCATGGGACAATCTCCTGCACCTCAGAAATGCCACTGTCTCACGGCCACCCCGAGGTGAGGGGCGTGTGTCCAGACGCCTCCCAGAGTCTCACTGTCAGTGCCTGAGAGTGTCCACCTCTCAGGAATAGAAGGCCTCTCAGGCTAGCTCAGGTGCTGCAACTGGGATGACCCAGGTGTGTTCCTGGCCCCGCATGTACCCTAAGGGTTAGGCCAGGCAAGTCTCTTGGGGCTAATCCAGACATGTCCCTGGCTGGGAGGCAGGGCTGGGGGCTAGCCCAGATATGTCCCCTAGGAGTTAGCCCAGGCATGTCTCCTAGGGGCTAGCCCAGGCATGTCCATGGCTGGGAATCAGGGCTGGGGTCCAGCCCAGGTTCGTCTCTTGGGGGCCAGCCCAAGCATGTCTCCTAGGGGCTAGCCCAGGCTGTCCCTGGTTGGGAGGCAGAGCCAGGGGCTAGCCCAGGCATGTACCCTAGGGGTTAACCCAGGCATGTCTCTTAGGGGCTAGCCCGGGCACGACCCCTGACTGGGAAGCAGGACTGGGGGCCAGCCCAAGCATGTCCCCTGGGGGCTAGCCCAGGTTGTCCCTGGCTGAGAGGCAGGGCTGGGGGCTAGCTAGCCCAGGCATGTACCCTAGAGACTAGCCCAGGCACATCCCCTAGGGGTTAGCCCAGGCATGTCTCCTAGGGGCTAGCCCAGGCTGCCCCTTGTTGGAATGCAGAGTTAGGGGCTAGCCCAGGCACATTCCCTGGGGGCTAACCCAGGCATGCTCTTAGGGGCTAGCCCAGGCACATCTCCTAGAGGTTAGCCCAGGCATGTCTCCTAGGGGCTAAGCCAGGCACATTCCTGGCTAGGAAGCAGGGCTGGGAGCCAGCACAGGCATGTCCCCTGGGGGCTAGCCTCGGCATGTCGTTTAGGGGCTAACCCAGGCACATCCCCTAGAGGTTAGCCCAGTCATGTCTCCTAGGCGCTAGCCCAGGTACATCCCTGACTGGGAGGCAGAGCTGGAGGCTAGCCCAGACACGTCCCCTGGGGGCTAATCCAAGCATGCTCTTAGGGGCTAACCCAGGCACATATCCTAAGGGCTAGCCCAGTCATGTCTCCTAGGGATTAGCCCAAGTTGTCCCTGGCTAGGAGGCAGGGCTGGGAGCTAGCCCAGGCATGTCTCCTAGGGGCTGGCCTGGGCACATCCCTAGCTGGGAGGCAGAGGTGGGGACTAGCCCAGGCATGTCTCCTAGGGGATAGCCCAGGCATGTCTCCTAGGGGCTAGCCCAGGCATATCCCTGGTTGATTGCAGTTCAATGCAGCATTGAAACAAGAAGCTGTTGTATACACAAGATAGTTGGTCCCATATCAGGCCATGCAAATGTAGGCAACAAAAATCAGCATGTTGGCACGTTGCTCAGAATACACCAGAAAGCATCCCTGCTCTGTTTGAGAGTTCCACGTGGTTAACCTCCAGAAAAACATCCATCTAGCAAAAGGTTTTGGCTGCCAGTAAAAACAACAGAAGGCAGCATCCGTCCCAGAAAGACCCATCGAAATATCAGAAGATGACAGGAAAGAAGGATGATCCAAGGACTGAAAGAAAATATTTAAAACACAAATAAACAGCAAGGGGTTATAAAATGACCACACGGGTTTGAAGAGAGTTTAACATAGTCTCAAGAAATGAAAAATATGCCAATTAATATTCACAGACGGTCAGACAGGACTGAAAGGCACATGAGTGAAGGGAAAGACAGAGCAGAGCTGTAGTCCAGAATGGAGCACAGAGAGATAAAAGGACTCAAGAAGGGACTTCTAAGAGGCACAAGGGATGGAGTGACAGGGGCAAAGCATGGCCATAGCAGACCCGGAAGTAGAGAACAGAAGAGGGTCCAGGCTGTATCTGAGGGGGAAGTAGCTGAGGATTTTTCAGAACTGATGAAAGACATTGATCCCCAGATACAAGCATCCCAAAAACCCAACATCAGATAAGTGGCAAGCTGCCCTAGCTGGCAACATCATAGTGGCTAACACAATCCCAAAAGAGATGTTTTTAAACGTGTGTGGGATAGTGTTTTAATCGGGAGCATTCAGATAACAGACATGAAGACAACTGCCTTGGAAGAAGTTTATTACTTACAGTGCCCAAGAGGAGGGGAGAGGAGAGCCACACCACGCCATGCAGGGCCACATGTGGAAGCACCAGAATTGGTCAAGAGGCAGAGGGTAACAGAGCAGTCCCCCATTTCTTTAAAAAAAAACTCATGCTTGCAATTCCAACACTTTGGGAGAGGACTGCCTGAGCCCAGGGGTTCAAGACCAGCCTGGGCAGCTTGGCAAGACTTTGTCTCTACAATAAATCCCAAATATTAGCCAGGCATGGTGGTATTCACCTGTGGTTCCAGCTACTTGGAAGGCTGAGGCAGAAGGATTGCCTGAGCCCAACAGGTCGAGGCTGCAGTGGCCATGAGTGTGCCACTGTACTCCAGCCTGGGTGACTTAAAAAAAAAAAAACCCAAGGGGTAAAAAAAGAAATACTAATTATTTATCAGTTCTATGTGTTGCAGTATCTTCTTCCAGTTGGCAGTGTGTCTTTTCACACTTTATGATGTTTTTTGATGAAACTAGACTCCAAATTGTAATGGGGTCAAATGTATTGATTATCCTGAAGGCCCAGCTAGGACAGTCAGGCAAGAAAAAGAAATTAAACATGGAAAGGTTTGAAAAGAAGATACAAGGTTGCCATTCTTCACAGATATGTGAATATCTACGTGCAAATTCCTAAACAATCCACAGATGAGTTATCCAAATTGAGAAGAGACTCTATCAAGGTAACAGGTGATCCAATCAGAGCGCCAACATCCACGAGAAATCACTGTCCATTGTCATCCCTCTGGGACCCAGTCGGGCAGAGGTTTCCTCTCTGCAAACAGCTCCCCAGTTACAGAGTCCGGGGAGGGGTGAGTGACAGGAGCCAGACAGCGCTCAAGGAAGTAACACGCCCCTCTTCTGCTCACACACCATTGACCAAAGCAAGCCACGTGACCACGCCTATTAAATGTGACTGGATTGTCGCTCCCATGATTAAGGGATACCCTGTAAGACTCCACTGGGGCAGAGCAGAATGGTTCAGCAATTAAACGTTGTGGTGTGGCAATTGAGTGTGAAAAGCAAAACTTTTACAGTCAAAGGGGCAAGAGAGAGCGATGCGTTTAAAGCCTAGAAAGCAAGATTTCCCCAAGGTGCACATCCTAAAGGGACAGATGGGTTCGCTTGTCTTTAGGCAAATGAAGATGCTTGCTACTAATTGACTGCCAGAAAAGATTACTCCAAAGGGTCTATTTCAGGTCGAAGGGAAATCCTCACAGAGTTCTGTATTAAGAGTCAGCCATGGCTGGGCTCAGTGCCTCAACCTGTCATCCCAACCCTTTGGGAGACCGAGGTGAGTGGATTGCCTGAGTCTGCGGGTTTGAGACCAGCCCGGGCAACTTGGCAAGACCTCATCTCTACAATAAACCAAAAAGTTAGCTGGGCTTTGGGGCACGTGCCTGTAGTTCCAGCTATTTGGAAGGTTGAGGTGGGAGGATCACCTAAACCCAGCAGGTCGAGGCTGTGGTGGCCATGAGCATGTCCCTGCACTCCGGCTGGGGCGACGGAGTAAGACTCCAACTAAAAAATATCCCCAAAAAATTGTATGGTGGATAGAAGTAAGTATTTAATGTTTGAGAACTTTATATTATTCTTTATTTATATACTCCTGTTTTTGTTGCATGGATGAGCTCTATCTTATAGGGGTATAACATCAACGTTTCTGTTGTTAGTTGTCTTCCGTTCCTTGATATCACTGTTTCTTCCAAGTTCTTTTTACCTTCCTGTTTGTGTTTCTATGTTTCCTGTTAGAAGCATCTTCTAATACCTGGTGATCCTTGGCTTTGTGGTTATATTTAAGAGAAAGATTTGGCCGGGCTCAGTGGCTCAGCCTGTCATCCCAGCACTTGGGGAGACTGAGGCGAGGGGATTGCCTGAGCCTGCAGGTTCGAGACCAACCCGGGCAACTTGGTGAGACTTCGTCTCTACAAGAAATCAAAAATTGGCCAGTCATGGTAGCCCACACCTGTAGTTCCAGCTGCTTGGAGGGTTAAGGCGGAAGGATCGCCTGAACCCAGCCGACGAAGGCTGTGGTGGCCATGAGCGTGCCACTGCGTTCCAGCCGGGTTGACGTCGTAAGACTCCAACTCAGAGAAAAAAGAGTCATCTATATGTGTGAAGTCAGCAGGGAGGGTTTTTAAAGCAAAGTCATGTAGAAGGAAAGGCAACCGGAAAACATAGCCAGAGGCTCCTAGGAACCTAACCCTGTATCTCCCCTAGGAGCGATGGGTCCCACATTCCCTAATGAAGTGTTCAGAGTGACTCCATGGAGCGTAGCTGCCGTGAATAACCAGACCGGCTGTACCTACTTTTTCTCTTCATTTTTTATTTTTTTTTTGGAGTTGTGGAGGGGCACAAGTGAGGATTGACTGCACAGGTAAGTTGCGTGCAGGTGCAGTTGAGGCTTCTTGCGGTCCTCTCTCCCCCCGGGGGTGGGCCAGTTACCCAATGTGTTGCCGCGTGCCCCCCCCTTCCTCCCTCCGTCCCCTAGCAGTGCCCAGCGACTGCCAATCCCACCTGTGTGCTAACATGACTAACCTCCAGGGCCCGCTGATAGTGAGACTATGCGGTATTCAGTGCTCTGTTTCTATGACAGCTCACTTGGGACGATGGTCTCCAGCGGCAAAGGCCGTGGTTTTGTTCTTCTTCACGGCCGTGTAATATTCCAGGGGTAGATACACCGCATTTCCTTTACCCGGTCCACTTTCCATGGGCATCCGGGTGGCTTTCATACTCTTTGTAAACGCTTTTGGTCATGTCTCCACCACCAGACGGCAAGCTCCCTGAGGGCAGGAACGTGCCGCCCTCTCCCTTGAGCCTCTCCCGTGGCACCCAGGTGCTCGGTGGCACGTGATGAAGGGATGATTCCGAGGCACTTGACCACACAAGCATACCCTCCTAGGCCCAGAACCCTGGACTGTTTCTAGGCCAGGGAGAATGGGTACATACACTGGGCTTGAGAACCAGCGGCCCCTTCCTGGACAGGTTCCTCGAGCGACGTCCTGCCTGGACCTCAAACATCTCTGCAAGAGGCTGAGAGTGTTTTTAGCTTTGAGGAAGCATCTGTGACATGCCAAGCCCTGTGTGCATCCATTAGGAGGCATCTGAAGACTTCTAGGGATTCTTAGCCCATGGGGTTTCATTTTCTTCAATAGCAAGGGCTGGAACAGCATCTTCTTGATATCCCCAGTGTCTGAGCACCTCTGCCTCCACCTCCTGAGCTTGTAGGATTTTTTCGTTTGTTTGTTTTTGAGTCAGAGCCTCACTCTGCCACCCAGGCTGGAGGGCAGTGGCGTGCTGAGGGCAGTGGTGTGCTTATGATACACTGCAGCCTCGACCTCCTGGGCTCAGGCCATCCTCCTGCCTCAGTCTCCCAAATAGCTGGGACTACAGGCATGCACCACCACACCCGACTAGATCTTTTATTTTATTGTCGAGCTGAGGTCTTGCTAGGTTACCCAGGACGGTCTCACAGTCCTGGGCTCAAGCGATCCTTCTGCCCCGGCCTGGCAAAATGCTGGGATGACAGACTGTGAGCCCCTGCGTTCGGCCATGAGTTTATAGTCTTATCCTCATGGCCCAAGATGGCTGCTGCACCTCCAGCCCTTAACCTAGACTGCAGGAAGAAGAAAAGAGCTCCCCAAGAGGAGGCAGCAACCCCTGTCTCAGAAAAGTAGAAGTTCCCTGGGCAGTCCCCAGCAGGGCAGATTTCTGTTTACTCCCCTTCAGCCCAAACAGGGTTCTGTGGTCCTGGGATCCCAAGGCAGCAGGAAAGTCAGGAATTTTCCCTGGGCCCATTCCTAACAGCCACCTCCAGGGTTCTCCAAGGAAGGGGAAAAGGAGACCAGACAGCGGTCCGGCAAGTAGCAGTGTGATCTCACCACACTCAGCACTCAAGAAGGCTCCACAGTCATTTCTATGAGGCAGATTTGTTTTGTTTTTCAAGTTGGAGTCTCACTCCATCCCCCAGGCTGGAGTGCAATGGCACAATCACAGCTCACCGCAGCCTCAACCTCTCGTCTCAGTCTCCCGAGTACAGATACGCCTGGCTAATTTTTTTAATTTTTTGTAAAGATGAGGTCTTACTATGTTGCCCAGGCTGGTCTCGAACTCCTAGCCT
>NW_007241765.1:19354-28610 GCF_000164805.1 Carlito syrichta | reverse complement strand
TTGGGAGGCCGAGGCAAGAGGATTGCCTGAGCCTGGGGGTTCGAGACCAGCCTGGGCAACGTGGCGAGACCTCGCCTCTGTAATAAATCACAAAAACTCGCTGGGTCTGGTGGCGTGCATCTGTAGTTCCAGCTACTTGGAAGGCTGAGGCAGAAGGATCACCAGAGCCCAACAGGTTGAGGCTGCAGTGGCCGGGAGCATGCCACTGTACCCCAGCCTGGGCGACAGAGTGAGATTCCAACTCAAAAAAAAAACAGAAAAAGAAAAAATTCAGGAACTTGAACCAAATCCCCCGGAGCTGGGATCTGAACCCACCTCGGGGGTCTCCAGCTCTCTCTGTAAGCCACTGACCACCATCATGGCTGGCAATCACCAGTCAGAAAGGCGGCCAGGAAGAATGTCGTCTTTCCCTCCTCCGTGCCCCCCCACCTGTCCGAGCCCCCCACCGCATTTCCGACACGCTCGCCCAGGAAACCCGAACTCACACGTTGCCTGGGCCAAGCCTGGATGACACGTCTAACGTTTCCGAGTCAGCCGGTGCCGTGACCTCCTCCTCTGAGGCTGGGAGCCGGGGACCATGAGGGATCCCCAGCCAAGCCGCGTTGCATAAGACCGGGAGGATGCTTCTGGAGCCATCAGGAGGCTGACCCCCTCGGTCCCCAGGGGCGGCCTGTGAGGCCTGGGGGCCTTCCGGCTCCTCAAATCTCTCTTGGAAGGCCGAGGTCTGTTGCAGAAGCAGGAGGCGAGCTGACAAGAGGAAGCCAAGGCTTAAGATAACGCACCAGGGCGGCTGTGGCGCTCCGGACGTTTCCTGCTGAGCAAACGTCTGGGTTCTGCCTTGGCCATGGGGTGACCCCTCCTGAAACCCACAGAAGCTCCCAGCGCACCTGGGTGGCTAGGGATCGCGGAGGCAGAGTCACCTCGGCCCGTCTGCACCCCCAAAACCAGCAGGGAAAGTCAGGGCATCCACAGGGCAGCGTGGTGGCCCCAGGCAGGTGCCAGATGAGGACAGACAGAGGCTTAGACGTGGGGGTCCCTGCAGGAGGGGTGGAAGGGCCCCGGGAGCTTTCCCTCCCACCTGGGCGCCTCCCGCTCCCTGGAGATCCCTCTCACAGCAGCCCGAGAACTGCCACCCTACGCCAGTCCCTCGCCCCGCAAATGCGCCCGTCCAAAAGGCCGTGGCACAAAGCCACCCAAGCAGGAGCACCCCGGGCATGTCACCACTCGGTGAGCAACCACTCAGCACCCCCAGCTCTTTTTCCCCCTCCTGCCCCCCTTTCTGGTCCTCCCACGCACCCCGGCCCCTTCAAGACTAGCCCCGAGCCCACTGCCTGACGGGGTCCCACATGCCTAACACTGTGCAGAACCTTCCACACCTCATCCACACCGTCCATGGCCGAGGCAGAACCCGGACGTTTGCTCAGCAGGAAACGTCCCGGGCCATCACGCAAGGTCCTCTCACACTGGGTTGCCCTCCCAGCTCCTCAGACGCCCTCCGCCCCACTCCTCCTGCAGGACCCCCCCGAAGGCCTCTCTCTTTGCCCAGAAATCACCCGCCCCCGTGTCTCTTGGGTCCGTCCTTGTGCGTGTCGGTGGGAACGCCACAAGGGTGTGGAGGCCAGGAGGGGAGGATCAGTGGAGGCCACCTTGGAAACCGTCTCCAATGCCCTCCAGACCACGGGCCCGTGGCTGCCCAGACACGCCTGCGTGCGCAGACGCCTACCCCAGCTCCCTCCTGAGAGCCACCCAGGAGGCCAGGAGGGGACAGGGGGCCAGAGATCCCCACCAGTGGGGGCAGGGACTGGGGTTCGAGGACGGAGGGAGGAGGGCCGTGACACGCCCCAGGCCACTCCAGGAGGAAGTCGAGCCTCTGGGAGACAGCCCGGGAGCAAAGGCGCGGCTCCAAGCTGCAGGATTGTGAGGGTCCACACTCGTTCCGTGGGCCTGCGTGGCAGGGGGGCTGCAAGAACGGGTGGAAACTGGGGTTGGGGAGTCCTATACCTGAGCCTGCTGGGCTGGCAGCAGGACCCGGTCCCCACCTTGGCCCCCACCTCAGTGCTGACCGATGGCTCTGGGAGTCGGAAAACTCAGCTGCTCACCCACGTGCGAGATGCCCCACCTGGAGGCAGGAATGCACCAGGCATCACCCCACCTGGAGAGGAAGGCCACGCTCTCTCTTCTGTTCAGAGCTGCCAGCCCCAGCCGTGTCCCCAGCCAGCGAGGCTCCCAGCCTCTGCGGGCCTTGGTTTCCTGTCTGTGAGGTGGGGATTGCAATCGTGTCTACACTGCAGTCTCCCTGAGGGGGCCTGGTAGAGATGGCGGACGGGAGATGGGTCCACGGAGGCCTGGCACGCACGTGGCAGCTGCCCAGGGCTGCTCTTGGGACCCCATGGCAGCCTACCGCCTCGTGGCTCTGGAAGCATCTGGACGTCCCCCACAAAAGGCCAAGCAGCCCGTGCAGAGACTCAGTGGCCTGGGGAAACATCCCAGCCTGGGAACCTCCCCCAGACACCCCAGGGCAGCTGGGACAGTGTCAGGGCTTCATCCAGTTCATATGGACGCCCCTGCCAGGCGCCTGGTCCCATCCTCATGGCTGGCAGGCCGGGGCCCCAGTGTCCAGACACCCCAGAAGGAAGGGAGTCCTGGGTGGCAGAGGCCTCCTGGACCTCAGTGGAGGGCCAGGACGATGCTGAACTGACAGGGTACCCAAGCTCCACGGGACGCCAGGGCCAGGCATTAGGTCGGATGGATGGAGGGCTCAGCCCTTTTGAGGTGTGGATGGAAATCTCTGGAAGGCAGGAACGACCTTCTCCATGACAACCCCCCCACCCCAAGTGTCTGACCAGGCAATTGGTCCAACCAGCCACCAAGGCCCCTGCCAGAGACCAGGCGCTGCCGACCCCGGGAACTTTCGCCAGCTGCGTTTCTGGGGGTCTGACGGCACTTCCTCACTGACGCCTCTACAGTCGGGAGGCTGAGCTGGGGCCACCTCCAGGTCACGGCCAAGGCCACTGAGCCGCACAGAGGGCATCACCGTCCCCTCAAGGTCCCACAGTCACAAACGGCCAAGCCCGAACCGGAACCCAAGATTCCAGCTCCAGGGAATGGCTCCCCTCACCCTCATCCCCGCACAGGAGAGGCTTCCATCGGTTCAGGGAGCCCCCCAAGCCCACCCCGTCTCCCCTCATCAATGTTCCTAGCCCAGGAGCTGAGTTTCTGGGAGGACAGCAAGGTTTGTCCACGCAGAAAAAGACTTAGGTTCCTTCTGCCATAAACAACAACAACAACAACAATAATAATAGGCCGGACAGAGTGGCTCACACCTGTAATCCCAACACTTTGGGAGGCCGAGCTGGGAGGCTCGCTTGAGCAGTTTAAGACCAGCCTGGGCAACATAGCGAGACCTCATCTCTATCTCGACACAAAATTTTTGTTTTTGGAGTTGGAGTCTCACTCCGTGGCCCGGACTGGAGTGCAGTGGCCGCTCCCGGCCACCGCAGCCTAGACCGGCTGGGCTCCGGCAATCCTTCCACCTCTGCTTCCAAGTGGCTGGAACTACAGGCGTGTGCTACCACGCCCGGCTATTTTTTGATTTATTGTAGAGATGAGGTCTCGCCAAGTTGCCCAGGCAGGTCTCGAACCCGTGGGCTCAGGCAATCCACTCACCTCGGCCTCCCAAAGCAGCGGGATTACAGCCTGAGCCACCGAGCCCAGTCCACAAAATTTCTAAAAAATCAACTGGATGTGGTGGTCCATGCCTGTAGTCCCAGCTACTTGGGAGGCTGAGACTGGAGGATTGTCTGAGCCCAGGAGGTCGAGGCTGGGTGAGCCATGATCGTGCCACTGCACTTTAGCCTGGGCGACTGTGTGACACCTTGACCCCAATAACAATAATAAGAATAACGCCTTAAACTTATGCGTAAGGAAAATAACAATTTGGGGTGATGCCCGAATCCTCACTGCTAATGTGAGACGAATTTTTGAGTGGGTAAAGGTGACCCGCCTACCTTGCGGGATGCCTGAGAGTCGCGATCTGCCCGTCCCCCTTGTTACAATAATAATAATCATAATAATAGAATGGCTGGGTGCGGTGGCTCAAGTCTATCATCCCAGCATTTTGGGAGGCTGAGGTGAGAGAATTGCCTGAGCCCGGGGGTTCGAGACCAGCCTGGGCAACCTGGAGAGACTTCGTCTCTACAATATATCAAAAAATTAACCGGGCATATTAGCACACGCCTGTAGTTCTGGCTACTTAGAAGGCTGAGGCAGAAGGATCGCTGGAGCCCAGCAGGTCGAGGCTGGGGTGGCCATGAGTGTGCCACTGCACTCCAGCCTGGGTGACAGAGTGAGACTCTGACTCAAATAGATTGATAGATAATAGATAGATAGATGATAGGTAGACGGATGGATAATAGATAGATGATAGATGACAGATTGATTGACAGATGGAAGATTGATAATAGATCGATAGATAATAGATAGATAACAGAATCCTGGGGCTGCAATAACAGCTTAAAATGATGGGTATCGATTCTCGCACGTCTCCAGAGGTCTGAAGTCCAAAGTCATGGAGCCAGCTGAGCTGGCTTCCTACAGGCTCTAGGAGAGATCCTTCCCCTCCCCTTCCAGCATCTGGGGACCACCAGCATCCCTTGGCTTGTGGCTGTATCGCTCCACCCTCCGCTTCCTCGTCACATGGCCGTCCCCCCCGGTGTCTCTGTCTCTCCTCCTCTTCTGAGAACACGCCCACCCGACGCTCGTAAAACCCGGGCTTCCCTGGATGACGGCTGCAAAGACCTTAGGTCCAGATGTGGCCCTATTCTCAGGCTCTGGATGGACAGGAGTTTCGTGAGGACATGCGTTTTTATTTTTAACTAACACATGATAAGGGTACATGTGTATAGGGCACCTGTGATATTTCAATGCATACACAAGGGAGGACCCAAAAAAAATGGAATGATCAATCTGTCATCTATCATCTATCTATCTATTATCCATCCATCTATCTATCTATCTATTATCTATTAACTTGTAGGATGGGTTTCCCCCTAGGTAAGTGTTCTAGGAACCCACGGGCATCCATGGACCAGCTGGCATTGCTGGGAGAGGCTGCGTTCGGCTTCAGCGAAGTTTTTTGGAGATTCTTTTGACATATTTGCCCATTTCTGGTTTTTTGTGTGTTTTTTTTTTGAGTTGGAGTCTCACTCCGTCACCCAGGCTGGAGTGCAGTGGCACTCAGGTTCACGGCCACCCCAGCATCACATGCTGGGCTCTGGAGATCCTTCCAAGTAGTGGTAACTACAGGGGTGCACTACCACGCCTAGCTAATTTTTTTCATTTATTGTAGAGACAGGTCTCACCAAGTTGCCCCTGCTGTTCTCGAACCCGCGGCCTCCAGCAGTCCACTCACCTTGGCCTCCCAAAGTGCTGGGATTACAGGCTGAGCCGCCAAGCCCGGCCTGCCCATTTCTTGATGGGTGACGGACGAGTACACCTGCCCACACAGCGCTGAGTGTTCAGACGTTTTTAACCAAAAACAGCATGGCCCCATGCCCCACCCGCCCTACTTACCAGATCTTGTCCTGAGAGAACTTGTTTTGGTTTCCCCAGAGGAAAAAGTCCTCCAAAGGAAATGCTTTGCCGACATGGAAGAGGTGAAACAAAAACCAGTAAAGCCCTCAAAGGCATCAACGTGGATGAGTTCTGGGCAGGGAGAAAGGTTATCTGATGGGTGTTTTGCGTCCTACCGGGAGGTCTTGAAAGGCGACTGAAGTTTAACCACGTAGGAATACATACACCTTTATTTTTTGGGAGTTGGAGTCTCACTGTCTCCCAGGCAGGAGTGCAGTGGCGCACTCACGGTCACCCAGCGTCGACTTGCTGGGCTCCCGCGATCCTTCCACCTCAGCCTTCCGAGTAGCCAGAACTACAGGCATGCGCTACCATGCCCGGCAAGTTTTGTTTTTTTTAATTGTAGAGATGAGGTCTCACCAAGTGGTCCCGGCTGGTCTTGAACCCGCGGGTTCAGGCAATCTTCTCGCCTCGGTCTCCCAAAGTGCTGGGATGGCAGGCTGAACCACCAAGGCCAGCCTACACCTTTTTTTTATAAGCAAATTCCAAGTTTTGGGGTCCCCTTCGTGCATAATGTGTAACAATCAAACCAGGGCAATTGGTATATCCACACCTCAGACTTTGATCTCTTCATGGTGTCAGGAACATTCCAGTTCTTCCCTTCTGGCTATTTTGAAATAGCCAATGAGTGATTGTCAACTGCTGTCCCCTCCCATGCTGCCAAGCATGGGGACACATTCCTCCCGTCCACCTGCAGTTTCGTGCCTGCCAACCAAGTCCCTGGTAACCACCATTCCAACCTCGGCTTCTACAAGATCAACTTCTTTTTTTTGTTGTTGGGTCAGAGTCTCACTGTCGCCCAGGGTGGAGTGCAGTGACCTGCTGGACTCAGGTGAGTCTTCCACCTCAGCCTCCCAAGTAGCTGGAACTACAGGCCTGTGCCACCACGCCCAGCTTATTTTTTTTTAACGTATTGTAGAGATCATGTCTCACCATGTTGCCCAGGCTGGTCTCGAACCTCTGGGCTCAGTCAATCCTCTCACCTCAGCCTCCCAAAGTGCTGGGATGACAGACATGAGCCAGAGATCAACCTTCTAAGCTCTGTCTGATAAGGGAGACCACGTGGCATTTGTCTTTCTGTGCCTGGCTCAAGTCACTTCACATCATGTCCCCCAGGCTCACCCGTGATGCCACACAGGACAGGACTTTGTTCTTTTTTTCATTGTTGGGTCAGAGTCTCACTGTCGCCCAGGCTGGAGTGTATTGGCACGCTCAGGGCCACCCCAGCATCGACTTGCTGGGCTCCGGCAATCCTTCCACCTCAGCCTTCCAAGTAGTCAGAACTACAGGCGCACGCTACCATGCCCGGCTAATTTTTGATTTATTGTAGAGACGAGATCTTGCCAATTTCCCCGGGCGGGTCTTGAACCCGCGGGCTCAGGCAATCCACCCACCTAGGCCTCTCAAACTGCTGGGATGGCAGGCTGAGCCACCAAGCCTGGCCTTTAAAGGTTATTGTTTGTTTGCTTGCTTGTTTGTTTGTTTTGAGTTGGAATCCCACTCTGTCACCCAGGCTGGAGTGCAGGGGCACACTCACGGCCACCCCAGTGTCGACCTGCTGGGCTCCAACATTGCTTCCGCCTCAGCCTTCCAAGTAGCCAGCACTACAGGCATGCACCACCAAGTTCAGCTAATTTTTTTTATTTATTGTAGAGACGAGGTCTCGCCAAGTTGCCCAGGCTGGTCTTGAACCCCGAGCCCCAGGGCTCAGGCAATCCGCCCGCCTCGGCCTCCCAAAGTGCTGGGATGACAGGCTGAGGCACCGAGCCCGGCCGTAGCGTATTTTGAAGTCAGGTAGTGTGAGGTCTCCCACTTTGCCCTTTCTGCTCCGGATTCCTCTGGCAAGCCGGGGTCTTTCGTGAATCCGTACGCATTTCAAGCTTGCCTTTTCTATCTCTGGGAAGAATGTCATTGGCATTTTGACAGGGATGGCATTGAAGCAGTAGATCACTTTAGGTCACACGTGGGGACATGATTTAAACAATCATTTCTTCCACCTAAAAGTTCATTTCCCTCTTCTGATTTTAAAACCAATGAAAACCCCACTGTGGGTCCCCGGAAGAATCACAGACCCGGGTGCTGTGTGTCCTAAAGGCTCCACCCTGAGCCCGCCCGCCCCAGCGCCTGGCACGGGCTCCTGGCACACACGGGCCCTGGGTGAGCCCTCCCTGCTCGGGCCAGCAGTTGCCAAGGGGTCGGGCTCAGTCGTGCTTTCTCCTCTCGGGCTGCCCCTCCCTTCTCCGGAGCACTGGGCGGGGAGTGTTCTCTGCTGTAATCTGCCCGGTCCCGGGGCGCCTTCCCACCGGCCGCCCTGCACAAACAGCCCCGCGCTGGCAGCTGCCCACCCGGCTCCAGGCTCCCGATAGGAGCACCGAGGTGAGACTTCTCTGACACCGCTTTCATTTTTCAAATAGCAATCCAGTTACCAAGCACCTTGGCACCCGGGCCCAGCTCCACCGCGACTTGGCAGGGCCCGTGCGAGCTGCTGGCAGTGATGGATGCACCGCCCCCCCCCGCGCGTCCCCCTCCCCTGGGCACACCCCGCCCGCTCCGGCGGCCAGCCCGGGGACCGCACGCGGCCAGCCCCCGGCAGCTGGGAGGCCCGAGTGCCAAGACACAGAGCTGGCTTTTCCCAGCCCTGGGATCCGGCGAGGCAGCCTTTTGCCCGGCCTCTGGGAAGGGTGTGCGAGGTCCCTCGGCCTCCGCGGGCAGCCAGGAGGGTCTGGGCCGGGGAGTGGGACGGGTCGCCCCCATGCCTGCCTTGTCTCACCCCCACCTGGCCTCGTTGCCAAGACAAAATCACTTGGAAAATACAGAGTGGAGCGCAGGGACTCTCAGAGCTAGCAGGAACTTGGCCATCGGAGGGTCTCATCCGTTCGCGGTACAGTTGGGGAAACTGAGGCTAGAACCAGGAGGCAGAAGAAATCAAGACTAGAGTCGGTGCCGGGTGGTGGCTCACACCTGTCATCCTAGCGCTTTGGGAGGCCGAGGCAGGAGGATCGCTTGAGCCCAGGAGTTCAAGACCAGCCTGGGCAACATAGCCACATCTTGTCTCTACAAAAAAAATTTAAAAATAGTCAGGTGTGGTGGTGCATGCCTGTAGTCCCAGCTACTCGGGAGGCTGAGGTGGAAGGATCACCTGAACCCAGGAGGTCAAGGCTACAGTAAGCCATGATCGTGCCACTGCACGCCAGCCTGGGCGACAGAATGAGACCCTGACTCAAAAAAAAAAAAAAAAAAAAAAAGCCAGGCGCAGTGACCCACGCCTATAATCCTAGCACTTCGGGAGGCTGAGGCAAGAGGATTGTCTAAGCCCACTGGTTCACAGGTTCAAGACCAGCCTGGGCAACATGGCAAGACCTCGTCTCTACAATTTTTTTAAAAAGATTAGCTGGGCATGGTGGTGCACACCTGTAGTTCCAACTACTTGGAAGGCTGAGGCAGAAGAATCGTCAGAACCCAGCAGGTCGAGGCTGCAGTGGCTGTAAGCCTGGGAGACAGAGTAAGTCTCTGACTCAAAAAATTAAATTTAGCCAAACTCGGTGGCTCAGCCTGTAATCCCGCACCTTTGGGAGGCTGAGTTGAGTGGATTGCCTGAGCCCGCGGGTTCGAGACCCGCCTGGGC
>NW_007241765.1:17798-19334 GCF_000164805.1 Carlito syrichta | reverse complement strand
CTGCACTCCAGTCTGGGTGACAGAGTGAGACTCCAACTCAAAAAAAAAAAAAATTAAATTTGTAGTTAAACACCTTTTTTTTTTAGTTGGGGTCTCAATTTGTCTCTCAGGCTGGAGTGCAGTGGCACGATCACAGCTCACTGCAGCCTCAACCTCCTGGACTCGGGTGATCCTCCCACCTCAGCCTCCTGAGACTCCAACTCAAAAAGGCGAATACAGCATATAACACGCAGAACACAGAATCTGCCTTCACTGTCTGCTTATGTTATCGGTAAGCGGTGAGGAGTTACGTCTTGAGGAGTCAGAAGTTTTCTTTTATTTTTTTGGAGTCAGGGTCTCACTCTGTCACTCAGGCCGGAGTGCGGTGGCACATCACGGCTCACCACAGCCTCGAATTCCTGGGCTCAAGCGATCCTCCCACCTCAGTCTCTTGAGTAGCTGGAACTACAGGCGCATGTCACCACGTCCGGCTAATTTTTGAATTTTTTGAAGAGACAAGATCTTACTATGTTGCCTAGACGGGCCTTGAACTTCTGGCCTCAAGCAATCCTCCTGCCTCGGCCTCCCAACGTGCTGGGATGACAGGCGTGAGCCACTGCGTGCGGCCTGCAACTATACTTCCGTCGCACCCCAATCTTTTGAGTGCTTGCTAATTTGTTCCTCTTGAACATGCCTGTGGAATGAATCATAATATCCAACAACTGCAGAGCCCTCACCAGGCAGTTTGCCGGCTGTCCTGAAAGGCCCCAGCACCCTGACAAGAGAGGCTCCGTTGATCCCTCCCAAGGCCCAGAGAGGTCAAGTAACTTGCCCCAGGTCACACAGCCAGACGGCGGGGGGCCTCGGCCCAAGGTGAAGGCTGTGAGAAGGCCCTAGCCTCCCGTTCTCCCTCTACTTTCAGCCCCTCTCTGTCCTGGATTTTCCGGTGGGGCCTTTCTTGGGTCCTAAAACCAAGGGCAAATCCAAACCCAGGAAGCCGGGAGAGGAGGAGGTAGACGGGAACCCAGGAGGGGAGGGAAGGCGGCAGGAGGGGCTGGGGTCGGGGGAGGCGCTCAGCCCCAAAAGGACAGGAGGGCTGGGGACCCCGCCCATCAAGGTTCTGGGTGCCTGGCCTGGTTGGCATGGGGGCGCAGCATGGGTGGGCACCTCCAGCCCTGATCTCGCAGAGCTGGTGTCCAATAGGGACACGGGTGCCAAGCACCCTGACGGCTACCTGGCACGCCTGCAGAATCTGGGGTCTCAGAAGCCTGGGTTCAAGCCCCAGCTGGGCCTCCACTGCGTGACCCCAGACCCTGCAGGGAATCCCGGGGCCTCCCCGCGCCCTGGAGGGGGTGAACCAAGGACCCTGATGTCCACAAGCCCCACCCCCCTGAGCTTGGACAGACGGGGGCAGGGCCTGACATCTCTGTGGCTCTCCACTGGCTGACTCGATTTACCCAAGACGCGAGCCGGCCGGAACAGGTCAGGGACAGGCCCCAGGGGTTTCGGCGCCCCCCCAGCCCCACCCCACCGAGAAGCCCCCTCCCAGGAGGGCCA
>NW_007241765.1:14331-17778 GCF_000164805.1 Carlito syrichta | reverse complement strand
GGAGTCACAGGCCGGGAGCCCATGTGGCCGACAGGCAGGGACAGAGGGAAGGATGCATCTTCGGAGACCAAGCGCTTCCAGCTCCGGGGACAGAGCGCTGCCTGTCAGTCGTGCCAGGGAGCCGCTGCAGGGTGAGGACTCGGAATGTTTGCTGTTTGCGGGACATAGCAGAGCCGTGAGTCAGCGAGGCGCAGCAGAGGGGGGGCGGGAAGCCAGGCCTGGGGTCAGGCTCTCCGTACCGAACCCCGCTGGGCGGTCAGCCGCCTGGGACGGCAGCCCTCCGGTGACCTCCTCCGCAGCCAGGAGGGAAGGGACTGGCCCTAGGCCATCAGGGGACTTGAGGCAGAGGCCGTGGACTCCCGGCACAGTGCTCTTTCGGCCAAGTGCCCCCGGGGTACGGCGGTCCCTGGATGAAACTGAGCTTTGTAGATTTAAACAGTGTTTGTGAGGGGTGTGGTTGGCTGTGCAGAGGTGCTGTCAGGATGGAATGTAGACGTGGGCTGTGCCTGAAACGGACCGTGGGACCCAGGGCAAGCTATGGAGGCATCTGAGCCTCAGTTTCCCTATCTGGAATCAGGGGCAATCGTTCCTACCACCCCAAGTGCAAGTGCAGACCCAAGGAGAGAAGAATGAGCGTGCTCACAGTGCACCGGGGACTGGGCGGGGGCTGCATATGTCCTCTGACCCGACAGCTCCCGGCCCTCTCCAGGGGTGGCTGCAGAAACTGACACACAGAGGGGCCAGCCCCCCCAGCCACGCCCCTCGGACGTGCACGGCCAGCATCCTCAGGGTCCAGCCCTCGGGGTCCAACGCTCCGAGACTGCCCACCCAGGGGGCTTCGGGAGGGCATGGGGACCCACCGACCCCAACCCAGCCCGGGAACCCTCCAGGACCCGGGATCCAGGTCGCACAAGAGCGAATCCGGGTTTGAGGGCTCAGGGTGGGACGGCTGAGCCGAGGACCCCTTCCCAAATGGGAGGCTGGGGCCTGGAGGATAGTGACAGGCTCCAGAGTCTGAAGGCTGGAGCTCGGACCCTGACTGGGCCTCCCTGGGGGAGGTCCCTTCACCCCTGCAAGCCTCAGTTTCCCTGTTGGCAAAGCAGGGGGTGGTGACCGCATTGTACGAGGTCTGACAATTAGGTTCGAGAACTCATCCTAAAAAAAGGGCTCCGTCCCTCTCTGCTGAATATCACCACGGTCTCCGTCGAAGTCCTCCCCTGGTCCACCCAGCAAGGCATCATTGCAACTCTTTTTCTGGAAGGGCCATCAGAGCCGTCACCGTATGACCCTTGATGCCCTGAATGCCATCAAATGTCTTCCCTTCAATTTCCCTTCATCTTCAGGTAAAGAAAAAGGTCACTGGGGGTCAGATCAGGGGAGAAGGGAGGGTGTCCCAACAGGGTGATTGGTTCAAGGCTGCCCACGTAAATCCACGCTGGCAAGCTTTTTTGTTTTGCTTTTGCTTTTTGCGTTGGAGTCTCACTCCGCCGCCCAGGCTGGAGTGCAGTGACACGCTCACGGCCACCCCAGCCTCGACCTGCTGGGCTCCGGCGATCCTTCCACCTCAGCCTTCCAAGTAGCCAGAACGACAGGCTCGCGCTACCACGCCCGACTAATTTTTCATTTGTAGTAGAGACGAGGTCTCGCCAAGGAACCCGGGCTGGTCTCAAACCCACAGGCTCAGGCCATCCATTCACCTCGGCCTCCCAAAGTGCTGGGATGACAGGCTGAGCCACCGAGCCTGGCTGACAAGTTTGCAAATGTCATTGTCAGACCTCTACCAATAAGGACGGCAGCTCTGATGGCCATTCCAGAAAGAGTTCAAAAACTGACGGGTGGACAAGTCACTGGCGTCATTCGGAGCTTCCCAAGGGAGGACGTCAGGGGGGATCGTGGTGATATTCAGCAACGAGATAGGAGCACCTTTTCCAGAATGGTTCGCAAACCTCATGATCGGACCTCGAAGGCTGTGAGGAGGCTTCAAGAAAGAGATAACCCACCAGGCCCCCCAAAAAGTGACTGCCAGAATAACAGAATAATGGCAGAACAGACGTAACATTCTCAAGGGCTGTTCCGACTTAGGGCAGCGGTCCCCAACCTCTCTGGCATCAGAGACTGGTTTCATAGAAGTCATTCCACAGACCAAGCTCGGTGGCTTAGCCTGTCATCCCAGCACTTTGGGAGGCCGAGGCGAGTGGACTGCCTGAGCCCATGGGTTCAAGGCCAGCCTGGGCAACTTGACTAGACCTCGTCTCTACAGTAGATCAGAAAAAAATAGATGGGTGTGGTAGCATTCCCTGTAGTTCCGGTTACTTGGAAAGCCGAGGCGGAAGGATTGCCAGAGCCCAGTAGGTCGGCGTTGGGGTGGCCACGAGCATGCCACTGCACTCCAGCCTGGACGATGGAATGAGACTCCAACCCAAAAGAAAAAAGTCATTCCACAGACAGGGGAAGGGGGGATGTTTCCCAGATGATTCAAGCACATCACATTTATTGTGCACTTTATTTCTATAATTATTATGCTGTCATATATCATGAACTAATTATACAACTCACCATAAAAATAAAAAGAGGCACAGATGCAAGTGGCAAATAAACTCATGAATGGGTCTCACGTGGACTAAAGTGCCAGATTTTGACGAAAAGCCTACCCTCAGATGCATCTGTGCAACTGAAGTCCATCCCCTCACTTGCCACTCACTGATGGGGTTTTGATATCAGTTGGTTTGTGATGGTCTCTGTGCAGTCAAGCCTCACTACTCACATTAATCTTTATTTGCAGCCACTCCCCAGCGCTGGCATCACCGTCTGAGCTCCACCTCAGACCATCAGGCTTCAGGTTCTCATAAGGAGTGAGCAACCTAGACCCCTCACATGTACAGTTCACAATAGGGTGTCCACTCCTATGAGAATCTAATGCCACCGCTGACCTGAGAGAAGGTGGAGCTCAGGCAGTCGTGCAGGTGATGGTGAGTGGCTGCCAGTACAGATGAAGCTTAGCTTGTTGACCCACCACTCATCTCCTGTGGTGCAGTCCAGTTCCTAACAGGTACCAGCCTGTGACCTGGGGGTTCCTGACGTAAGGCAGCTTCTTTGTGAGTCACACACACACCTGCCCACGTGCACACACATGCAACACACCTCCACACATGTGCATGCAAACGGGCATGCTTCTGCACATTGACATGTGCTTGGATGTGCAGGAACATGCATTCACACGTGTGCACAGCACAATCCTGTAATACTCAAGTATGCGCCAGAAACAGTGACCCACACCTGTAATTCCAGCATTTTGGGAGGCTGAGGTGGAAGGATCACTTGAGTCCAGGAATTCAAGACTAGCCGGGGCAACATAACAAGACCTCATCTCTACATTTAAAAAAATGTTTTGAGCCGGGCTCAGTGGCTCAGCCTGTAATCCTGCGCCTTTGGGAGGCTGAGGTGAGT
>NW_007241765.1:13343-13987 GCF_000164805.1 Carlito syrichta | reverse complement strand
AAAAAAAAAAAAAAAAAAAAAAAAAATATATATATATATATATATACATATATATATATGTCTTTTCTTTTAATTAGCCAGGCATGGTGATGCATGCTTACAATCCCAACTATTTGGGAGGCTGAGATGGGAGGATCACTTGAGGCCAAGAGGTCGAGGCTGCAGTGAACTGGTATTGGGCCACTGCACTCCAACCTGGGTGACAAAGTGAGACCTTGTCTCAAAAAAATAATAATAATCTACCGGGCTCGGTGACTCAGCCTGTAATCCCAGCACTTTGGGAGGCCAAGGGGAGTGGATTGCCTGAGCCCATGGGTTCGAGACCCACCTGGGCAACTTGGCAAGACCTCATCTCTACAATAAATCAAAAATCAGCCAACGTGGTGGCATGTACTTATAGTTCCAGCTACTTAGAAGGCTGAGGCGGAAGGATCGCCAGAACCCAGAGGGTCAAGGCTGCAGTGGCCGGGAGCATGCCAGTGCACTTCAGTCTGGGTGACAGAGTGAGACTCTGACTCAAAAAAAAAAAACATAGCAAGCATGTGCACACACCCCCTGTGCCTCTGATCTAAATCTTGGGTTCCACTTTTCTTTTTTTTTTTTTTTTTTTGAGTTGGAGTCTCACTCGGTCGCCCAAACTGGGA
>NW_007241765.1:6222-12996 GCF_000164805.1 Carlito syrichta | reverse complement strand
TGCCCAGGCGGGTCTCGAACCCACGGACTCAGGAAATCCACTCACCTCAGCCTCCCAAAGGCGCGGGATTACAGGCTGAGCCACCAAGCCCGGCTGGGTTCCACTTTTCAAGTGCGCTTGGCATAGGGCCACCTGTGAGTTCTGGAGTCCCCGGGGACGGAGACAGAAGGCAGCCAGGACGAAGGTGGGCCGAGGAGGCCAAGACGCACACAAGACCCAGTGGGGGGACTCAGAGCCCACAGGGCGTGGCCCACAGGGAGTGGGAGGCTGAGGAGGAAGCGCCCAGGCCTGGGAGCACAGTCAGGACCCGCAGAGGGCAGAGGGCAGACACCCCAGAGCAAGGAGCCAGGGGTGGAGAGGCGCTCAGAGGGACCGGAGTGCCCAGGCCTTGGACACAGATGTCCCGCATGTTCCAGGAGAAGGTGAAAGTGTGACCAAGCCCCCAGCAGCCTGCCCGCGGGCACTGTGGGCAGATAGTCAGCCCCACACGGTGAGGGCGGCTGGTGAAGACCCGTCTAGCTGGTGGATGAGATTATCTGTGAGCCCGTCAGACTGGGGGTCCAGCCACGCCCCAGGGCCACCTGGGGGGTCACAGAAAGGGCCACCCCACCCGCCCAAAGCCCACCTCTGGGTTTATTCCCCCCAGGGGGGAGGCAGGCCATGTCACCGCGTGACCAGGGAGAGCCGGCCTCCACCCCTTGGGGCCCACGGTGGCCACTTCTTAGGAGACAGTTGGGCCCGCGATGGTCAGACAGGGAGGTGGGGGACAGCCGCCCGGCCGCTCAGAAGACAGGGAAGAGGCTGGCACCCTGAGACCCACCGAGTGCCTGGCCTCCTGGAGAAATGACCGCACAGCCCCCAGGACCACTTCCCAGGCCTAAGTTTCCCCGCCCACTGAGCAAGGGGATGACAGCATTCCTTTGAGGATCAAGATGACAAACGTCAATGACTCTGGGACGGGAAAAGCCCCACATGGCCTCACAGGGGTGCGGTGACCCATGTCCGTGTCACTCACCGCTGTCAGCACCCCGAGAGCAGGCCACATCTTGGGATCTTTATTCAGCCTCTCCTGAGTCCTGGGGGCACCGCTGTGACTCTCACTTGACAGATGGGGAAACTAATGTCAAGTAACTTGACGTTCACACCCAGCCAAAGAGTAGCAGAAGCAGGGTTTGAACCCCCGGCTCCTGAGAGCCTGCACGGGCCACTGTACCAACCGCTAGCCCGTCGGTGGGTTCTTGTCCACCCACCGAGGTCTCCGAGGGTATCTAGGCTTGCAGCAGGAAGCCGGCATCTCGCAGGGCCTCAGGGACCATCTGGGGCATCGGTGCGTGAAGGAGGGAACTCGGGGGCCGATGCAGCGTGAGGGAGCCCCTGTTCTCAGCTTCAGGCCTGCAATTCCCCGAGCGGGACCCACAGCCCAGAGAGGCCTTCCTGGTCACACTTACAGCAAAGCACAGGTCAGAGGAGACCCTCAGGCCACATTTGACAGCAAGCGTCTGCCCCTCTGCATCTGGGCACCTTCCTCCAAGAGGCAAGTCATGGGCGGAGCTCTGTCTCCCCCCAAAAAATTCCTGCATCGAGGCCTGAACCCCCAGGGCCTCAGAATGTGACCGTATTGGGAGACAGGTCTGTTGAGGGGTTGCTAAGTTAAAACAAGTTCATGCCGGGTGTGGTGGCTCACACCTGCAATCCCAGCACTTTGGGAGGCAGGGGTGAGAGGCTTGCCTGGGCCTAGGAGCTCGAGACCAGCGTGGGCAACTTGGCGAGACCTCGTCTCTACAGTAAATCAAAAAAATTAAGCCAGGCTCGGTGGCTCAGCCTGTAATCCCACACCTTTGGGAGGCTGAGGTGAGTGGATGGCCTGAGCCCGCGGGTTCGAGACCCGCCTGGGCAGCGAGACCTCATCTCTACAATAAATCAAAAAATCAGCTGGGCGTGGTAGCATGCGCCTGTAATTCCGGCTTCTTGGAAGGCTGAGGCGGAAGGATCGCCAGAGCCCAGCAGGTCGAGGCTGCGGTGGCCGGGAACATGCCACTGCCCTCCAGTCTGGACGACAGAGTGAGACTCCAACTCAAAAAAAAAAACTAGATGGGCGTCGTGGTGCATGCCTGTGGTCCCAGATACTCGGGAGGCTGAGGTGGAAGGATCGCCTGAGTCCAGTAGGTCGAGGCTGGGTGGCCATGAGGGCGCTACGGCATCCCAGCCTGGGCAACAGAGTGAGACTCCGATTCCAAAAAAAAGAGGTCACCAGGGTGGCCCCAAGCCCGTATCACTGTGTCCTGGTGAGGAGAGGAGGACACAGACGCGCAGGAACGGCTTCGTGAGGCCACGGGGAGAAGGCGGCCGACTGCAGGCCGAGGAGAGAGGCCGGGGAGGAGCCCACCCTGCAACACTTCACCCTCGAGGCTCTGGCCTCCCCGATGGAGGCCGCCAGTGTGTGCTGTGCACGCCACTGTGTCATTTTGCCACGGCAGCCCAGGCTGACTCTCACAGGCGGTGGTGACCCTCCAACAGGGGGGCCCCCGGGGCCATCCCACCCGCAAGCTGCCCCGTGCCCCCAGCCCCATGCCCGGCCCGGCCTCGGCCCTGGGAGAAAGCCCGAGAAGTCCGCCGTCCCCGGCCCAGCTCAGAGGAGGCAGGGCTCCTTGCCCCTCCTTCCACCCCGCCCCCAGCATGCCAGGGACCCGGTGGACAGGAGCGAGTGGCCGCCTGACCTACGGGCCCCGCGGCGAGGGCTGGACTCTGAGCCACACGCGTGGCCGGACTCTCGGACCCGACCCGGGCACCGGGCCTCCCGCCCCTGCCGGCCAGCAGGAAGAGGACTCCTTGCTAAGGCAGAAGCCAGGCCACCAGTGGACACTCCCACGCAGGACCAAAGAGCCACAAAGTCCCTGAGGGCAGCGGCCCCAGCGCGGTGCTCCGAATATCCTCACGCCCGCCCCTGTCCCCATTCCGCAGATGAGAAAACTGGGCGTGCGGAAGACCCCTGCGGAGGTCACCCAGCTAACACGTCGCAGCTGGGACACAAAGCCAGCCCACGGCTTCCTCCCAGGCCCTGCCGCCTCCCGGGAGACCCCAGACCTCCCCAGTGATGTGCCCCCTCCCCGTTCCTGCATCTGGGTTCTCGGACCCTCTGCGGCCATGTCGCCAGCACGACGGCGGTGCTGGACACACAGGCGGGCCCAGGAACCATCAGAGGAAGGCGTGTGGTGGACGGGTGGGTCGTCTCAGTGGCCCTGGACTGCCGCTCTTGCCAACTAAGCCCACGTGCCGGTGCTGGGCCCACGCCAGGGCCCCAGGTCTTACCCTGCGGGTCTCCGTCTCGGCCCCACTGCGGGCCACGTGTCCCTCCAGGAAGCCCCTCCCCACTCGCTCGGCTGTCTTTAAGGTCAGAGCCGCGGCAGAGGGCCGTGGGGAGACACAGGGACCCAGCGTCCTGTCGCGTCGCAGGCCTTCAAGGCTCGTCTTCCGGTGTTCGCCCCCAGCACGCTGACCCCAGGGACCCCACAGATCACCAGCTCCAAGAAGCCCAGAGCCCTTAGAAGCACTTGGACTGTCCTCTTTACTCACTTTTCTTTGCTGAGTCGGGGTCTCACTCTGTGGCCCAGGCTGAAGTGCAGTGGCATGACCACAGCCACCACAGCCGCGACCTCCCGGGCTCAGGCGATCCTCCTGCCTCAGCCTCCCGAGTAGCTGGGACTACAGGTGCACACCACCACGCCCGGCTAATTTTTTGATTTTTTATTGTAAAGAGGAGGTCTGGCTATATTGCCCGGGCTGGTCTCAAACTCCTGGGTTCAAGCGATCCTCCCGCCTTGGCCTCCGAGTGCTGATTACAGGCGTGACTCAAGTGTCCAACCTACTTCAAGTCCATCCTGATACCACCCAGGGGGCATGGAGAGGTCACCCAGATCCTTAGGTTTTTGGGAGACACAGGCCTTTGCCAGATATATCCGTTAGGATGAAATTTGACCACATACAACTTTCCCATCATGTAAAAAAGTCCAAGGTGGGCAGGTCTTGGCTCCAGGAAGTCGGCAAGGTCCAAACTTCCTTCCAGCTTCCTGATTCACAACCTCCAGGGTGTGTCTCTCATCCTCATAGTCTAAGACGGCTACAAGAGCCCCAGCCATCCCATCCACTCCCAGCAGCAGAATGGAGGAGGGAGGGGAAGGAGGTGTGCTTCCTCCCTTTAAGGGGACGTCCTGGAAGACCAACTCTGTCTAATCTCATTGGCCAGAACCGAGTCACAAACGCCATGGCAGATCAAGACAACAATGTCCTCCTGCCCCCAAACATGGGAGAGAGCCCATCCAGCCCCGGTCGAGCCAGCCTGGACCAGAAGGGTCCCTCAGCCAACCCACAGAACCGGGAAAAATCATCGCCCCTCACTGAGTTACTCTGCAAAGTTTGGAGGTGGTTTGTTTCGCAGCAAAAACTAGCTGATACGATCCCCCATGCTCCAGCAGCAAGGGAGGCTGGGAAATGTGGTCCACTAACCGGGCCTCAAAAGCGCTGGATTTTTATATCTTAAAGGAAGGGGAGGCCAGGCACAGGGGCTCATGCCTGCAATCCCAGTGCTTTGGGAGGCTGAGGAGGGAGGATCGCTTGAGTCCGGCAGTTCGAGACCACCCTGAGCAATGTGGCGAGACCTCGTCTCGACAATAAATAAGTAAAAACTAGTCAGGTGTGGTGGCGCATGCCTGTAGTTCCAGCTCCTTGGAAGGCTGAGGCGGAAGGATCGCCTGAGCCCAGGAGGTCGAGGCCGCGGTGGCCGTGAGCGTGCCCCTGCACTCCAGCCTGGGCGACGGAGTGAGACTCCCACTCAAAAAATTTTTTAAAAATTAAAAAATGAAAACCTCATCTCTACAAGATATCCAAACATTTTAGCCAGGTGTGTCCTCCCAGCTACTCAGGAGACTGAGGCAGGAGGGTGACTTGAGTCCAGGAGGTCAAGGCTACAGTGGGTTATGATCGCACCACTGCACTCCAGCCTGGACAACACAGCAAGACCCCATGTCTAATAGACACATACATAAGAGGAAGAGGAGTGTGGACCTGAGACCCCCCCCACCCAGCCGCCCCCGATGCCCTAAGCCCGGCACCCACCGGCCCTGCACACCCACCGCCACAGTTCCGGCCACAGGGGCCCCCGCCCGTGCCCTCCGGTGCCACATGACACCCGCCCTCCACCCTGCCTCCACACCTCGCTCCCAGCTGGGCACCTGAGAGGACCCGAGAGACAAGGAGACCCAAGGAATGGGTTCTGGAAGTTTCTAGCGATGCCTGGAACGTCAGGCGAGAGGCGGTCGCCATGCTGTTACTGACGGCCACAGTGTCTTCACACGCGGCTTGGGCTGCAAACCTCTTTCACCTTGGCCTTCAGAGCAAGGTGGCCACCGGGGATCACACCAGGCCACGTCCGTCTGGCTCGGCAGAGTGAAAACACCGGCCCAGAGGAAACGACAGTCGGCTCGGTCTCCAAAGACGCGGGCCCTCATTCGATCACCAGCCTAATCCCGGCTCCCCGTGGGGACAGGGGAGCAGACAGGACACCCCCGGGACGCCCCAGAGCGGCCCCCCAAGTCCCAGCAGCTTTTGCGTAAAGCGAGGGGCGGGCTTGACAGTGACCTACCCTGGGCCTCCTTGGTCTGCCTGGCTGTGGAATGGGCTGGTTGGACCAGATTGGGGGTCCCGGCCTGGGGGTGGGGGCGGCCAGCCAGCCAGGCGGGCCCTCTGGGTCTGTTTGTTTGCTTTTCAAGAGAAAAAGGAGAGGGAGACTGATTTGTGAAATCTGCAGGGGCTCGAATGGTGGCCCCCCCAAAATGGTCCGTCCTGTGAACGTACTTGAAAATAGGGTCTTTGCAGATATAATGATCTTTTATTTTCTTTTGTTTCATTTTATTTTTTTTATGGAGATGAGGGCTTGCCATGTTGCCCAGGCTGGTCCCGAACTCCTGGGCTCCAGCAATCCTTCCGCCTCGGCCTCCCAAAGTGCTGGGACCACAGGGGTGAGCCGCCACGCCCGGCCAGTTAAAGATCTGAGATGAGATCATCCAGGGACAAGTGTCCTTCCAAGGGACAAGCGGGGAGACACTTGGAAAAGTGGAGGCAGAGGCCGGAACGCTACGGCCACAATCGCGGGACACCTGGCCCCCCCGAAGCTGGAAGAGGCCGGAGGCTTGAGTCCAGGAGGTCAAGGCTACAGTGGGTCATGATCGCACCACTGCACTCCAGCCTGGACAACACAGCAAGACCCCGTGTCTAAGAGCCAAATAAGAGGAAGAGGAGTGTGAACCTGAGAGCCCCGCACCCAGCTGGGGTCCTCCCCTGGAGCCCTTGGAGGGGCCGGGGCCTGCCTACACCTTGACCTTGGACTTCGGGCCTCCAGAGAGAAGGAGTTTCTGTTGTTTCGAGCCACGCGTTTGCGACCATTTGTCACGGCAGCCACCGGACGCTCAGACCTCTCTCGTCTGTTTCTCTTACTAAGGGACCAGAACACACACATGGGGCCACGCTGGCCCGGGAAGTCCCCATCAGCAAGACCTGGACTCCAAATCCACGCCGAGCTGAAGCCCAGTGAGGAAACCGCCCAGTGATGTCAGGGGTGCATGACGCCACCCCCAGGGAGCAGAGATGGCAACAGTGCTGCTGCCTTCGAGGGACCGCTGGGAGGACAGCGGCCACGACGGCGCTTTGCACACAGGAAAGCGCCTTCCCGGTCGAACGGTGGCGTCCCGAGAGGCATCGAGCCCCGTCCCCCGCCTCCCT
>NW_007241765.1:5146-6075 GCF_000164805.1 Carlito syrichta | reverse complement strand
CCTCCCCCTCCCTCCCCGACCCTGCAGGCCTCCCCAAGCTCCCCCCTTCCCTCGCCGGGGAAGGTTTCGAGGTTTCCCCACCCCTGAGGTTTCCAGTCCTGGAGGTCAATCCTGCCTCCGAGCTGGGCCTCAGTTTGCTTGTCCATGACATGGGGACATTCTGCGGGGCTCTTCAGAGGATGAAACACAAGGACGCCCTGTCCTTTGTCAGCGACGCGGGGACACTCTGAGGGCTGTCACTTTCCCGGGGAGGAGGGGTGACAGGCGTCGGCCGGGACACCGGGGCAGACCGGGACGCTTGGCAGGCCCCGATTAAATAAGATAACGTCCATTAAGGAGATAACAGCCTTGGCCCGGGCTCTGGGCAGGGCTGGGTAAACACCAGGACGGCCACCCCCACGTCCTCCCCGTCGGGACTGCACGCCCGTGGCCCTGTCGCCGGCGGCTCCGGACACCGTCTCCGCGAATCGGAGTGGGTCACCTGGAGGCGAGCCCCCCCAGGCTGGCCCGATGACAAGGGTGGTGTCATTCCTTCATCATCAATCAGTCCTGCTCAAGGGCCGAGGGCCGAGGGCGAGGCGAGCCCTTTCCTCCCTGGCATTTTCTCCCCTAGCCAACGCCCAGTGCGGACGAAAGGACTCGGTTTCAGGTCTGTCCGTCTCTCGCCAAGAATCCCTGGTGGAGACCAGTTTCCAGGTAGGCAACTCCTCGGAGAGTCCCAGGGGCAGGAGGTCATGAGTCAGAGAACACAGATTTCGCGGGCCACAAAGTGGTCGCGGGCCACAAAGTGGTCGCGGGCCAGGGGCCCCAGGGAGCGCCCGCCTCAGGCTCAGGAAGGCCCCGGAAAGGCTCCTAGGTCCGGGAGAGTCCTGGGAGGCTCCAGAAGGCCCCAGAAGGCCCCAGAAGGTCTCGGGAGGCCCCAGAAGGCC
>NW_007241765.1:0-4962 GCF_000164805.1 Carlito syrichta | reverse complement strand
TCCCAGAAGATCCCAGAGGGCTCTAAAAGACCCTGGAATGTTCCAGAAGGACCTGGAAGGCCTGAGAAGGTCCCAGAAGGTCCTGGAAGGCCCTGGAAGGTCCCAGAAAGCTCTGGAAGGCCCTGGAATGTCCCAGAAGGACCTGGAAGGCTCAGGGAGGCCCCAGAAGGCCCACTATAGGAGACACTGCAGCACCAGGGCCAGCTCCCAGGAGATTGCCCGGAGCCCGGAGGCAGCCCCTGCGTGACCATGCGGACAGAGGCCACAAGGGCCAAATCTGGCCCCGGCTCCCCCAGCAAGAAGGTGGCACCTGGAACCCGGGCACCTGGCAAGGGCTGGTCTCTGTCCTGCGTGGGAACCGAGGCCCTCCCCTCCTGAAAGGCAGGAGCACAAAGACATCTTCTCATGACTCTCCCTGTGCCCGCTCAGGGTACCAGGCCTGATCTTTGCCCTCCACGCACCAGGGCCATTCTAGAGTAGTCAGTCGGGGGCAGTGCCCCCTCCTCACTGAGCACTTAGGAGTGGGCCAGAGGCTCCCCGGCCCTCCGCAAGTACCTGTTTCCTTGAGTGACATCCAGACTCAGAGAGGTTAGGTAACTTGCCCAAGCTCACACAGCCGCCGGGACAGCACTTGTCTGGTGCTTTTGCCCTTGCTCTGGGCCAGGCTGGGAGACTGAGGACAGGTCTCTGCACGTCCCCCAGGGCTCCCAGCCCCCAAGCCCACACCCGTCCGTTCCCTGGGCCCTCAGCAACTGTGCTCAAAGCTGCCTCTGGCCCCGGAATTCACAGAAGTGGGAGGACACGCGTGAGCCCCCACATGACAGAGAAGTCGAGACACGTGGAACGAATGAGGCTTAGTGACCCAGCCCTAGAGGATGGGGCCAGAGGCAGGGAGGCCCACAGAGGAGAGCACCTGAGCAGGCTGGCCCCGCCAGGTGGGGACAGGGGACAGTGGAGGGAGCAGACACGCTTGAACACAGAAGGGGACAGAGGTGTCCCATTCAGGGAGCTGCGGGACGTTCCCAGGGCCACCCAGGGCGCAGGCACAGGGACGGGGAACCCGCACACCGCAGGCGCGTTGGCTTTCAACGCCTCGTCATTGCCTTTTGATTCTGCAAGAGAAGGACATTTCTGGAAGCTCTGGCAGAAAACTCGGCGAAAGGTGCCAGGCACAGTGGCTCATGCCTGTCATCCCAGCACTCTGGGAGGCCGAGGCGGGAAGGCCGCTTGAGGCCGAGTTCAGGACCAGCCTGGACACCATCATGAGATCTCATTTCTACCAAAGATGACATCTTTAAACAAAAAATAGCTGGGCGTGGTGGCACACACCTGTAGTCCCAGGTACCTGGGAGGCTGATATGAGAGGATTGCTGGAGCCCAGGTGTTCAAGACTGAGGTGAGTGAGACCCTGTCTCTGGAAAGAAAATAAAACGTAGCGAAGGCAAAAAAAAATAAGAATGGACTCGTGGTGGGGGGGTTCCCCAGCTCCCATCCCCTGACTCCCCGATTCTGCCGTCTGAGACCCTTGATGGGAAGACTCAGCCCTGGCAGAGAACGGAGGCCGAGAACGTCAGAAACGCTGTTCTTCTGAGGAAGACAGAACAGCATCCCAGCCAGGCCTAGAGGCCGAGCCACAGATGAAGAGGACATCGGGGCTGGGCTCAGTGGCTCAGCCTGTCATCCCAGCACTTTGGGAGGCCGAGGCGAGTGAACTGCCTGAGCCTGCGGGTTCGAGACCAGCTCAGGCAACTTGGCGAGACCTCGTTTCTACAATAAATCAAAAAATTAGCCGGGCGTGGTGGTGCACACCTGTGGTTCCAGCCACATGGAAGGCTGAGGCGGAAGGATCGCCTGAGCCCAGCAGGCTGAGGCTGCGGTGGCCGGGAGCGGCCACTGCACTCCGGTCTGGGCGACAGAGTGAGACACCAGCTCGGTAAAAGAAAAAGAGAGAGGACATCAGACGTGTGACTGTCCGGGACGTGGAGGGAGCTCCCGGCCGGTGACCATTTCCTCTCTTGGGGGAACACACGACTTGTGCCTACTTGGGTCAACACCCATGGTCTCGGGAGGACCCCGAGTGGAGGGCCCGTGGGTGGCTGGACTGCCAGAAGGACCGTGCAGAGCCCGAGGGGGCGAGGGAGGTGCCCCCGTGGTGCGGCCCTGGCACTGGGGAGATCCACCCCCCCATGCGGCAAGGCAGGCCGCCAGCCATGGCCCGACAGCTGGTGGGGCTCGGCACGCCGGGCAGAGCCATCTGGGGCCAGAACTTGGAATGCCACGCGTAGCAAACGGTTAATCATCAACCGGTCACCCCCCTCCCCAAGACCAGGCACTCACAGGGCCATAAAACGTGGACGATATCTGCCCCCAACCAGACCCGACACGGCAGCCGAGGCCGTTCTGGGTCTCCCCTTCCCATCACCTCGGGCTGGGACCCACCCCGTGGGAACTCGTCTCCCCTGCAAACCATTTGCCCGGGCAGGGTTTCCCACGAACCTCGCGCCCCGCCCCGGCCGGGCCCGCCCTCCCCTGCGGCTAGAGGGACGGGGGTTCGTTCCCAAGCTGCATATTTTGGGAAGAAGCCGAGAGCGTCTTCAACAGAGCTTGTCTTTGCCCCTCGAGGGGGCAGGCGGGCGCCGGGGGACCGGACCCCCGACCCGCCCACGGGGCCTCGGTCCTGCCCTGACACCGGGAACGCGCCTTCCGCCAGAGCTGCTGACTTCTGCCAATTTATATGCTAATTCCAGAAATGATTCTTTCGACATGAAATAAAGGCTGAGGAATGTTCCAAGGTCCGGACAGATTGTACCATCAACAGACGGGGGCACGCGGCGCGGCCCGCCCACGGGAGCGCGGAGTGTGTGAACCTGTTCGTGACCAGCTCTGGGCCTGATGGGAGGCCCCCGCGCTCCTGGCGCTGACTTGCCAGAATGAAGCTGCTTCGGCCACCAAAGCCTCCGAGCGCCCCTCGTGACCTTGGGGTCGCCTTTCCGAGGAGCCTTCCAGGGAAGCAAGGATTGTCAAACAATCGGAGGGGTCCCGCTGAGCCCACACTCCCGGGGCGATCAGATGGCCCTGGGCGTGCCAGTGAGGCCGCAGTGTCACCTCCCGGCCCCCTGGTCCACTGCCTGGTCCCCCAGCCTCCCTGGCAGCCACCCCATGTCCCTGGCCCAGCCCCACAGACATTGGTTTTCTTTCTGTTTTTCCCACCTCACCAAGACTTTCCTTCTCCAGAGGCTTCGCACACTCTGTTCCCCCCACCCGGATCGCTCTTCCCATCCCAACCAGGCCACTCTGACTCAGGTGACTCACCCCGGCTCCCTTCCTCGGAGAAGCCCACCCCGACCCCCAAACGAGAGGCTGCCCCAGCCGAACACGCCCAGGGAGGGCTGCGTCCTCCTGCCTGGTGCCCCTCATGGGTCTAGCAGAGTAACTATTTGTGGAATAATTTTCTCGGTGTCTGTGACTGTCGTTCAATGGTAAGGGTGGAACTTCCAGCTCCTGAGCTCCTCCGCTTCCTGAGACCGGAGACCGGGGTCTACCCTGCCTCCCCAGGGCCTAAAAGAATGTTTTTCACGGACCGCAAGGAGGGAGGAAGGGAGGGTGGAGGGGAGGGAGTTTGGGTGGACATTTGGATGGACGGACGGGTGGACGGATGGATGGATCGATGGATAGATGGATAGGGAAGGGACAGATAGATGAACAGATGGGAGAGGTGGATGGATGGTGACTGGTGCATGGGTGAGTGGTTGGGTGGGTGGATGGATGGGTGGGTGGGGGAGGGAGGGAGGGGGGGAGGGATGGATGGGGAGGGAGGGAAGGAAAGATGGATGGACGGATGGATGGACTGAGTGACTGACTGATTGACTGACTGGCTGACTAGAGGTGGAAGGCGGTGGCTGCGCTTCCGGGCAGCCAAATCAGGGGGGCCTTTAAACATGGCCGAGCCTGGCGCGCCGCGCTGCCCTGCCCTGGCCCTCGCCATCTCGTCTCGGCCTCCACCTGCCTCCGCGGGAATGAGAAAATGGCCGGCCTCCCCAGGCCTTGATCTGAACGGCTCGGGGAGCCTGAGGGAAGTTTTGCCTGGCGTTCCCAGCCATCCCTGCAGACCCGGGAACGCCCAGAGACGCCCTGCAAACCCTCACTTCCAGACGGCCCAGCTCAAAGGCCACCGGAGACCCGGCCACGGGGCAAGCCTCCACCGTGGGCGTCGGACCGCCTTCCTCCACGCAATCTCGTGCACAAGCCCAGCCGGCTCCCACTCAGGGTGTGTTCTGAAATGTCCCCTCTTCGGTGAGGCCTTTCCTGGCCCGGCCTAAATCTCCGCCAGAGCCCGCCACCATCTGATACCTGGCCTCTGGGCCTCTCAGCGGAACAGCCCGCAGAGGCAGACACTTCCGTGTGTCTCGTTCACGGCCGTCTTCCCAGCTCCTGGTATCTGGGGGCACTGTGTGAATGGTAATGGAGAGAGCGAACAAATGAATGAGAAAGTATCTGTTCATTCACTCATTCATTTACTATCACGACTAATAATAATTAACAAGATACCAAGTGCCAGGATTTAAAGGCGAACCTTCTCTTTGGGCAGGCATGGTGGCTCACACCTGTGAGCCCAGTACTTTGGGAGGCCGAGGCGGGAGGATCATTCAAGTCCAGGAGTTCGAGACCCGCCTGGACAACGTAGCGAGATCTTGTCTTTAAAAAAATATCAAGCCGGGCTCAGTGGCTCAGCCTGTAATTCCGCACCTTGGGAGGCTGAGGTGAGTGAATTGCCTGAGCCCATGGGTTCGAGACCCACCTGGGCAACTTGGTGAGACTTCATCTCTACAATAAATCAAAAAACTAGTCGGGTGTGGTAGCACGTGCCTGTAGTTCCAGCTACTCAGAAGGCCGAGGCGGAAGAATTGCCGGAGCCCAGCAGGTCGAGGCTGCGGTGGCCGGGAGCGGCCGCTGCACTCCAGG
>NW_007241764.1:0-706 GCF_000164805.1 Carlito syrichta | reverse complement strand
CTGTGGCCCAGGCTGGAGGGCAGTGGCACGCTCCCAGCCACCGCAGCCTCGACCTGCTGGACTCCGGCAATCCTTCCGCCTCAGCCTTCCCAGTAGCCGCACTACAGGCACACGCCATCATGCCCAACTCATTTTTGATTTATTGTAGAGACGAGGTCTCGCCAAGTTGCCCAGGCGGGTCTCGAACCCCCGGGTTCAGGCAATCCTCTCGCCTCGGCCTCCCAAAGTGCTGGGATGACAAGCGTGAGCCACCACACCCGGCCACACAGAGATCTCTTCTCTCACCGTCTGGAGGCTGGAAGTCCAGGATCAAGGTGTCGGCCGGGCTCCTTCCCTCCAAAAGCTCTCAGGAGGGTCCTCCTGGCCTCCTGCAGCTCCTGGGGGCTCCTTGCTGGGGGCCAAATCGCTCCAGCCTCCACCTCCATCTTCACCGGCCTCCTCGTCGCCATGTCTCCCCTCCGTCTCTTGCGAGGACACTTGTCATTGGCTTTTGAGCCCACGCCGACGACCCGGGCCGACCTCACCTTAGGTGCCTTCACCCAAGCACACCTGCAGAGACCCCTCTTTCCAAATAAAGTCCCGCTCACGGTGCTGGAGAAGGATTCCAGCCAATCTCCCGGAGCCACGCCTCAGTCCAGGACACGCGCCCCGGCCAAAGGCCCTGAGACCGGCAGGCGTGGTGTGGGGCAGGGTCGCAGCAGGGGAC
>NW_007241763.1:2311-2976 GCF_000164805.1 Carlito syrichta | reverse complement strand
GAGCGGCCACTGCACTCCAGTCTGGGCAACAGAGTGAGACGCCAATTCAAAAAAAAAAAAGAATAACAGGAGCTTTGCTAAGTGTGACACAACCCCTGAGGTCATGAAAGAAAAGATTGACACATTTAATCAGCACACACAAATTTAATCACGTGAAACTTGATATTACCTGTCAGGCATAATGTACAAAGACAAGCAACAGACTTGGAGAGAGATACTCAAGACTGGTGGTGCGGAAGATGTATTAATTTCCTTTATTTATAATGCTCTCTTGCTCTTCAGTTAGAAAAACAGACCCCAATTTTTAAAAAACATATGGATAAAAGATATGCCCAAGAAGTTCACAGAAAAAAAGGAAATGTTGCTCAGTGTTGTGATTCAAGAAATACCAATTACAAGACAATAACAGCCTGTCTGATTGCAAAGATTCAAAACTCAGTAACACAAAGCTGTGGAGAGTGGGAAAACAGGCATCCTCTTCTTACTCCTGGCAAAGAGATTTTGTCTTCAGGCGGGGTCTCATTCTGTCACTCAGGCTGGAGTGCAGTGGCCCAATCACGCCGCACCACAGTCTCGACCTCCTGGGCTCCATCGATCCTCCCACCTCAGCCTCCCGAGTAGCTGAGATTACAGCATCACCATGCTCCGCTTTTTTTTTTTTTTTT
>NW_007241763.1:0-971 GCF_000164805.1 Carlito syrichta | reverse complement strand
GTAGCTGGAACTACAGGCACGTGCCACCACACCTAGCTAATATTTTTATTAATTATAGATACGGGGTCTACCATTGCCCAGGCTGGTCTTGGACCCCTGGAATCAGGTGATCCTCTGGCCTCCACCTCCCAAAGTGCTGGGATGACAGGCATGAACCACTGTGCCTGGTTTGCTCTGACTTTCTTCTCAATTCTCCCCGATTCCCTCTGCTTCAGTCACACTGTTCTCTTTGCGGTTCCTCAAACATGCCAGACAGGCTCCAGCCTCAAGCTCTTTGTGCTGTTGTCCCTTCTTGGAACACCGTTTCCTCAAATATTCATGTGGTCACTCTCTTACCTCCTTCAGGTCTTTGCTCAAACGTCACCTTCACAAAACCTTTACCTCCCACACTGTAAAACATTATAACACCCTCCCCCTAGACACACACTCTCTGCCGGCCTCTCTTTCCCTCCCTCCCTTCCTCTCTCTGGTTCTTGTCTTGTTTTCTCCCATAACAACTGAAAGAACAAAAGGCCAATATGGATTCCATATAGCCAAAGAGCAGCCATTTTAATATTGCTTAGCTTTGTCATGGTTTTCTAGCAGTTCACTTTAATATACCCTCTAATCACTAGCCAAGGAGAGAACCAGCTTCTTAGACATAGCTATTGATCATTACCTTACAACCCCCTCCCCAGCTTGCTTTGTACTATTTAGCTTTTCTTATTTTTTATTTAAAAAAATTTTTTTTATGTATATATATTTTATTTTAAAGATGTGGGGTCCAATTCAGGATTAGTGAGCTTGTCTCTTTAAAATTCACCTCCACAGCCGGGCTTGGTGGCTCAGCCTGTAATCCCGCGCCTTTGGGAGGCTGAGGTGAGTGGATTGCCTGAGCCCGCAGGTTCGAGACCCGCCTGGGCAGCGAGACCTCATCTCTACAATAAATCAAAAAATCAGCCAGGCGTGGTAGCACACACCTGTAGTTTCCG
>NW_007241762.1:0-321 GCF_000164805.1 Carlito syrichta | reverse complement strand
TCACCATGCTCCGCTTTTTTTTTTTTTTTTCTGTGGAGACAGGGTCTCATTATGTTGTCCAGGCTGGTCTTCAACTGGGCTCCAGCAGTCCTCCCTCCTCGGCCTCCCAAAGTGCTGGGATTACAGGTGTGAGCCACCGCAACCAACCTGGGATATATTAATGCAACCTCCAAGAGGATATTTTAGTGAGACTGGTTCCACGGAAACTTGTTCTAGATCCTGGAAGCACAGTCTCAAACAGGACAGACTCCTGGCGTAGTTTGGGTTCCCTCTTAAGCACTCCCAAATCACTTTGCATTACTTTTTTTTTTTTTTTTTTTT
>NW_007241761.1:0-685 GCF_000164805.1 Carlito syrichta | reverse complement strand
GAGTCTCACTCTGTCACCCAGACTGGAGTGCAGTAGCACACTCCCAGCCACCGCAGCCTCGACCTGCTGGGCTCCAACGATCCTTCCACCTCAGCCTTCCAAGTAGCTGAAACTTCAGGCATGCACTACCACGCCCAGCTAATTTTTGATTTATTGTAAAGACAAGGTCTCACCAAGTTGCCTGGGTGGGTCTCGAACCTGCGGGCTCCCAAAGTGCTAGGATTACAGGCTGAGCCACCGAGCCCGGCCAGCATTTTTTATCATATGGATTCTCGGGGAAAATGGTAAAGACATTTCTCTAAATATATTTCTGCCATGAGATGGCTCTCTGTATATATTCAATTGGTCTGTTTGTCTTTTTTTAATACCACAGGTAGCAGATGTCCTTCAATTTTCCATGGAAACGGGTGGCTATCTTCCTAACTGTATCAGTCCTTTGCAGGAGAGTTTAATCAGACACCTTAAAGTAGCCCCTAGATATCTCTCCTTTCTAGAAGAAAGACAAAAACTGATTCAGGTGAGTGTTAAAGGTTGTCCCGGTGACATTAATATTTTCAAGTATTTTCTGAGCAGCATTGTCAGCCCATTGTACAGAGAAGTAACAGCTCCCATGTTATATGAGCACTGCCAAAACCTTTTTTTTTTTTTTTTGAGTTGGAGTCTCACTCTGTCGCCCAGACTGGAG
>NW_007241759.1:0-330 GCF_000164805.1 Carlito syrichta | reverse complement strand
GGAAGGCGCGACGGATGCGGCCGGGGGCACGTTGTGTCCAATACTCACGTCGCCGTGGGGGGAGGGGCGAGGGGATACATTGTATCCCATGTTCATCTCGCCGTGGGGGGGAGGGGCGAGAGGGGATACATTGTATCCAACAATCAAGTCACTGTGGGGGAGGGGGGGATACATTGTATCCAATATTCATTTCACCGTGGGGGAGGGGAGAGAGGGGATACATTGTATCCCATGTTCATTTCCACCGTGGGGGGGAGGGGCGAGAGGAGATACATTGTATCCAATCGTCACGGCACCCTGGGGGGAGGGGGAGGGGAGACATCGTATCCA
>NW_007241758.1:0-1068 GCF_000164805.1 Carlito syrichta | reverse complement strand
CCCGCGGGCTCAGGCAATCCACTCACCTCAGCCTCAGCCTCCCAAAGGCGCGGGATTACAAGCTGAACCACCGAGCCAGGCTGAGTTATACTTCTTTAGATTGTAGCTGTTTGTTCAATACTTTCAAAGACCGACTTGTCTTGATTCATTTTTATCCAATTTGCTCTTCAAATGATCTCTATTAGTGCAAACCTCTCGATATGCACGACAGGCTTTATTTACTTGATCTTGTCCCACAAAACTTGTTTCTTCACCTAATCGCGTTCCTACAGGCTTTTCTTCCTAAAATCTTATTATTTTCTTTAACAAGGAGTTCTTGCCAGGCACAATGGCTCAAGCCTATAAATCCCAGCACTTTGGAAGGTCAAGGTGAGAGGACTGCCTGAGCCCACGGGTTCGAGACCAGCCCGGACAACTTAGTGAGACCTCATCTCTACAATAAATCAAAAAATTAGCCGGTGGTGGTGACACGCCTGTAGCCCCAGCTACTTGGAAGGCTGAGGCGGAAGGATGGCCGAAGCCCAGCAGGTCGAGGCTGCGGTGACCGTGAGCGTGCCACTGCACCCCAGCCTGGGCGACAGAGTGAGACTCCAACGCAAAGAAAAGAAAAATCTTTTTCTGAATCCTTAAGCCGTTGTCTGATGTCTTTACATGCAGTAACTAGGGCAAAATGGGACGCAACAGACTCATCTCGGGCAGACATTGAAACTGGAGTCGCTGTCTCTCTTATGGGCGTCTTCATGATCCATTATGCTTATGTCATCCTTTTTTTCTTTTCTGAGTTGGAGTCTCACTCCGTCGCCCAGCTGGGGTGCAGCGGAACCCTCGGCCACCCAGCGTCGACCTGCTGGGCTCAGGCGATCCTTCCGCCCGGCTCGTTTTTGTGATTTATTGCAGAGACGAGGGGAGATGTCATCTTCTACCAGTTCATACACGGCAGCCGGAAGCCAGGCTGTGTAGGGGCAACCCCAGGGCCGCAGAGTTTCCACCCCACAGTGTTTGGACACCGACCGAAAACAAACCAGGGGTTCCCGCGGGCTTCCGGTTTTCCGGACGACACCTCCGCTT
>NW_007241757.1:0-973 GCF_000164805.1 Carlito syrichta | reverse complement strand
CTAGGCAGCGAGACCTCATCTCTACAATAAATCAAAAAATCAGCCGGGCGTGGTAGCGCATGCCTGTAATTCTGGCTACTTGAAAGGCTGAGGCGGAAGGATCGCCGGAGCCCAGCAGGTCGAGGCCGTGGTGGCCGGGAGCGGCCGCTGCACTCCAGTCTGGTTGACAGTGAGACTCCAACTCAAAAAAAAAGTAGAACTCCTTCAGCTGAGGACAGGTGGAAGTTCAACAGGTGATGAGGAATTTAAATCCACTGTCCTCAAACTGGGAGGTGGAAAAGTTGAGCTGTGACCTGAAGATTCCTGGTTTGGAACAAGAGCTGGAACTAAAGAGAAAAGAAGGTAGTGATCTCAAAATAGAACTACAAAAAGTCAAGCAAAGGGATCCATATTAGCATAGATCTTCAAAGACTAAGCATTTGTCTTTTTTTTTTTAGATTAAAAAATATACTTTATTTAGAAAGTAAATTGGAGAGAGAAAGAGGGGATTCATTTCCCCAAGGGAAGGGGAGGGCAAAGCTTACGAAAACATGGCCACATCATCACTTAGCAAGGCAGTGACCAAGACTAAGCATTTCAAGTGATAACATGCAGCATGCATGCTGGGAACTGAAGAGAGAAATGTCTGATTTACATCTGGTGACTCAAGTACAAGCTGAACTAAGAAAACTGAAAACCCCAACTGCAAGGCACTGTTTGCCAGAAACCGCTGATTCCATCCAAACTGCTTGAAGAGCAACCAGCTACTATTGTATCTTACCAAAATCTCATCAAATAAGTTTGAAAAGCCAAAGTATATACAGTGTGTTTGCAGTCTATCTGTTCTCTGCTTTGGCTTCAGTTTCATACTGGTCACTTCACACATAAAGGTGTTGCTGATGTTTTTCCCTCAGTACTGTATTCTTTTCCCCTTGTGGCTTTTCCCAACCCAGTGTTGCTTATGTGTAAAAGGCTGAGGTGTTAAGTTGATGCT
>NW_007241756.1:0-929 GCF_000164805.1 Carlito syrichta | reverse complement strand
GTGGCCGGGAGCGGCCATTGCACTCCAGTCTGGGCGACAGAGTGAGACTCCAATTCAAAAAAAAAAGAGTAATCATCATCTAATTTAAAATTGTTATTTGTGTCTCATTTGTCTTAAAGAGGTCACAAGAGAATTGTGTTTCATAAATAGTCACATCTTATTCCTTTAAAAAGTAAATTTGGGGGCATTAAAATTTATATTATGCAACTTTTCAGAATACTAGGTATAAGTGCACCGATTTTTCTCTAATGTATAAAAACAGCTTTGACAAAAGTAGCCACTACTAGTTAACATAAAACTCAAAAAGTTCAGTCAAGTAGTTAAATATGAAAAGCAAAGCAATGAAAATTTTTGTTTAGCTGAAGGGTATGAGGAGAGAACGCCTAGTATCTGTTTTAATCAATTCCCCTTTAGGGAAAGAAAAATTTAGTTTATAAAAAAGGCAGACAACCAAATGATGAATCAAAGTTGTCTTTTACCCCCCAAAACAACCAACATAAAAAGCTAGTTTGTTGGTGTATTCTGTAGCACTGGAACAAAAAATTGGACAGGCTGGGCGTGGTGGCTCACGCCTATTCTCCCAGCACTTTGGAAGGCTGTTGGCGAGAGGATTGCCTGAGCTCAGTGGTTCAGGACTAGCCCGGGCAACATGGTGAGACCTCGTCTCTACAATAAATAAAAAACTTAGCTGGGCATGGTGACACACACTTGTCGTTCCAGCTACCTGGAAGGCTGAGGTGGATGGATAGCCTGAGCCCAGCAGGTCAAGGCTGTAGTGGCCATGAGCCACAGCACCCCAGCCTGGGCAACAGAGTGAGACTCTGACTCAGAAAAAAAATTGCTTTTGATGTCTTAAAAAAAAACTGAAGTAGTTGTGGTAAGGGATTACGTAGCATCAACTTAACACCTCAGCCTTTTACACATAAGCA
>NW_007241755.1:6122-6705 GCF_000164805.1 Carlito syrichta | reverse complement strand
AATGGAAAGGAGAGGAATGCAAAGGAAAGGAGAGAAATGGAATGGAATATACAGGGATGGATGGAGATTAAAGGAATGCAATGAGATGTAATAGAATTAGGAGCAAAGGATTGGAGAGAGGAAAGTGATGGAGAGGAATGGAGTGGAATTGAATGGAGAAGAAAGAAAAGGAATGGAGAGTAATGGAATTGAATGGAGAACAAAGGAATGGAGAGGAGTGAATTGGAATGGATTGCTGTGGAGGCGAATGGAATGGAATGGTTATGAATGGAATGGTGAGGGATGGAATGGAGTGGAATAAAATCTAATGTAGAGGTATCCAATGGTAAGGAATGGAAACAAATTGAAAACAATGGAATGTTATTTAGAGGAATGGAATGGAAACGAATGTAATGTAGACAAAAGTAATGGAGTGGAATGTAGAAGAGTGGAAACGAATGGAGAGATAAGGAAAGTAATGGAGAGGAAGCGAATGGAGAAGAGTGGAATGGAATGGAATGCAATGGAGAAGAATGAAAAGAAATGGAATGAAACGGAATGGAAATGAATGGAATGGAAAGGAATGGAATGGAAAGGAGGGGGA
>NW_007241755.1:4803-5496 GCF_000164805.1 Carlito syrichta | reverse complement strand
GAAATGGAATTAACGGAATTTAGAAGAATGGAGTGGAAAGGAATACAATGGAATGGAATAGAGAGGAATGGATTGGTATGGAGTGGAATGGAACGGAATGGGGAGGAATGGAATGGCGAGGAAGGGAATGGAGTGGAATGGAATGGAATGTAGAGAAATCCAAAGGTAAAGAATGGAAAGGAATTTTAAAAGATGGAATGAAATTTATAGTAGTGGAGTGGAAACGAATGAAATGAAGAGAAAAGGAAGGGAATGAATTGCAGAATCGTTGAATGGAATGGAAAGAAATAGAATGCAATGAAGAGGAAAGGAATGGAGAAGAATGGAATGGAATGGAATGCAATAGAGAGCACGGACAGTAACGGAACAGAGTGGAATGAATGGACTGGAAAGGAATGGTGAGGAAAGGAGTTGAAAAAACATGGAATATAGAGAAATGGAATAAAATGTAATGCAAAGGAAAGGAGAGGAATGGAATAAATTGGAACATAATGGAAAAGAATGGAATGAAGAGATATGGCATGGAATGGAATGGAATGGAGAGGAATGGAATAGAAAAGAAAGGAAAGTTAAAGAAAGGAATGGAATGGAATGTAGGGGAATGTAATGAAATGGAGACGAATGAAGTGGAGAGGAGTGGAATGAGGCAAAAGGGAATGGAAAGAAATGGAGAGGATTGGCATGGAAAAAAAT
>NW_007241755.1:3295-4783 GCF_000164805.1 Carlito syrichta | reverse complement strand
AAAGATTGGAGAGTAATGGAATGGAGAGGAATAGAATGGAGAGGAAAAGAGTAGAAAGGAATAGACTGGAATGGAATGGAGAAGAATGGAATGGAAAGGAAAGGAGTGGAGTGGAATGGAATAGAGAAGAATGGAATGGAGTAAAATTGAATGGAATGAAATGGAATACAGAGAATGGATTGCAATGGAATGGAATGGATTGGAATGGAGAGGAATGGAAAGGACAGGAATTAAAGGGAAAGGAATGGAATAGAGTAGAACTGAGTGGAATGGAATGAATGTAGTGAAATGGAATGTAGAGGACTGGAATGGAAGGAAAGGAAGAAGAATGGAATGGAATGAATAGAATGGAGAGGAAAGGGATGCAGAGGAATGGAATTGAGTGTAATGAAATGGAAAGGAAAGGAAAGGAATGGAATGGAATGGAATGGAATGGAAAGGAATGGAAGGGAATGCAGAGGAATAGAACGGAATGCTGAGGAATTGAATAAAGTGGATTGCAATGGAATTGAATGTAAAGGATGGAGAGGAAGGGATTGCAATGGAGTGGATTGGAATAGAGAAGAATGGAATGGAAGGGATTAAATAAAATGGAATGGAATGGAATAGAAGGCAATAGAATGTAATGACATATAGTGATATATAAGGTAGGAAAATGGAATTGAGGGAAACGAAGAAGAATGGAATGGAATGAAATGAAATGTATGGAATGGAATGGAATGAAATGGAGGAGAATGGAATCTAAAGTATGGAATGGATTGGAATAGAATGGACAGGAATTGTATGGACAGGAATGGAAGGGGATGTAGAGGAATCGAATGGTAATGAATTGAAAGGAATAGAAAGAGATGGAATTGAATATAGAAGAATGCAATGGAGAGAAATAAAATGGAATTGAGAGAAATCAAACGGAATAGAGTGAAATGAAACAGTAAAGAAAGGATGAAATGGAATGAAATGAAGAGGAATGGAATGAAGAGGAATGGATTGGACTGGAATTGAATGGAAAGGAAAGGAGGAATTGATTGGAGTAGAATGTAATGGAGAAGAATGAAATGGAATGGAGAGTAAAGAAAGGGAATGGAGAAGAATGGAATGGAGAGGAGTGAACTGGAATGGAATACAGTGGAGGTGAATGGAATGGAATGGAGAGGAATGGAATAGAATGCAACGCAGACGAATGGACTTTAATAGCATGGAATGGAGTAAATGGAATGGAATGCAAATGGAGAGAAATTGAATGGAGAGGAATGGAATGGAGTGGATTAGAATGGAATGAAATGGAGAGGAATGCAATGGAATGGAGAGGAGTGGAATGGAACTGAGAAGACTGTAATGGAGTGGAATGGTGTGGAATGTGATGGAAACCAATGGCATGGATTGAAGATGAATGGAATGGAATACAATGGAGTGCAATAAAATGGAAATGAGGAACGGAATGGAATGGAATTGAATGGAGAGGAATGAAATGGAGTGTAATGGAATGAA
>NW_007241755.1:1608-3060 GCF_000164805.1 Carlito syrichta | reverse complement strand
ATGGAGAGTAATGGAGAGGAATGGAATGGAATGGAGTGGAATGGAATGAAGAGGAATGGTATAGAGATGAATGGAATGGAGAGGAATTGAATGGATTGGAAGGAAATGAAAGGGAAAAGGAACAGAGAGGAATGGAGGGGAAAGGTATACCATGGAATGGAATGGAGAGGAATAGAAAGGAATGGAGTGGAATGGAATGGAATGATTAGGAATAGAATCAATTGTAGACAAATCAAATGGTAATGAATGGAAAGAATAGAAAGAGACTGAATGGAATTTAGAGGAATGGAATGGAAACGAATATCATTGAGGGAAAAGGCATGGAATGGAATAAAGAAGAGTGGAATGTAAAGGAGAGATATGGAATGTAAAGGAGAGGAAGTGAATGGAAAACTGTGGAAAGGAATAAAAGGCAATGGAGAGCGACGAAATGGAATGGAATGCTGAGGAATGGAATGGAATGCTGAGGAATGGAATGAAATGCAGTACAGTGGATTGCATTGGAATGGAGAGGAATGGACAGAGAGGAATGGAATGGAACAGAATGGAATGGAAAGGAATGGAGAGGAGTGGAATGGAATGAAATGGAATGAAAGGAAGAGGAATACAATGGAGAGGAATGGAATTGGGATAAATGGAATTGAGAGAAATGGAATGCAAAGGAATTGATTGGTGAGTAATGGAAAGGAATGGAATGGAATGGAGTGCAATGGAATGGAGAAGAATGGAATGGTGGAAAATTGAGTGGAAAGGAAAGGAATGGTATGGAATGAAATGCAGTGGAGAGGAATTAAGTACAAAGGTATACAATGGAAGAGAATGGAATGGAATGGATTGGAAGGCAAAGGAATGGAGTGGAGTGGAATGGAATGCAATGGATATGAATGGAATGAAATGGATTGCAATGGAATGGACTGGAATGGAATGAAGAGGAATGGAAGTGAATCAAATGGAATGGAGATATATGCAATAAAATGGAATGGAATGGAAGGAGGGGTATGAAATGGAGAAGAATGGAATGAAGTGGAATGGAATGAAGTGGCTTGGAATGGAACGGAATGGAGTGGAATGGAGAGGAATAGAATGAAATGGAATGGCATGGACTGGAATAGACAAGAATAGATGGAGATTAAAGGAATGTAATGAGATGTAATGGAATTTAGAGCAAAGGAATGGAGAGGAGTGGAATGGAATTGAATGGAGAAGAATGAAATGGAATGGAGAGTAATACAATGGAATGGAGAGTAGTGAATTGGAATGGAATCCAGTGGACGAGAATGGAATGGAATGGAATGGAAAGGAATGGAATTTAATAGAATGGAATGGAGATAAATGGAATTACTATAAGTTGAATGGAATGGAATGCGAATAGAGAGAAATGGAATGTAATGGAGAAGACTGAAAAGGAGTGGAATGGCATGGAATGGAAAGGAATGGAATAGAGAGTAAGTA
>NW_007241755.1:0-1063 GCF_000164805.1 Carlito syrichta | reverse complement strand
ATGTAGAGAAATGGAATAGAGAGAAATGGAATGGAGTGGAATGGAATGAAATGGAGAGGAATGGAATGGAATGGATTGGAAAGGAATGAGAGAAATGGAATGGAATGGAATGAAATGGAAACAAGAGGAATAGAATGGAGAGGAATGGAATGGACAGGAAAGGAATGGATTGGAATTGAATAGAGAGGAAAGGACTGGTAAGGAATAGAATGGAATGCAATGGAGAGGATTGGAATGGAATGTATTTGATTGGAGACTAATGGAGAGGAATGGAATGGAATGGGTGCAATGAAATGAAGACAAATGGAACGGAGAGGAATGGAATGGAGAGGAATTGAATGGATAGGAGTGGAATGGAATGGAGACTGGATTCGAATGGAGAGGAATGGAATGGAATGCAATGGAGTGGATATGAAAGGAATGGTATGGAATGGAGTAGAATGGAATGAAATGGACAAGAATGAAATAGAGAGAAATGAAAAGGAGCAGAATAGATGGAAAGAAATGGAGAGGAATGGACTGGAATGGGACGGAATGGAGACTAATGAAATTGAATGGAATGGACTGGAAGATAGAAAGGGAATGGACAAAAATGGAATGGAAAGGAATGGATTGGAATGAAATGGAGTGGATTGGAATGGAATGGAGTAAAATGGAATGGAATGGAATGGAACAGAATTGAATGGAATGGATAGGAATGTGTTGCAATGGAAAGTAATGGAATGGAAAAGAATGAAATGGAGAGTTATGGAATGAAGAAGTATAGAATGGATTAGAATGCAATGGAGAGGAATTGATGGAGAGGAATAGAAGGTAATGTAGATGAATCAAAAGACAAGGAAAGGAATGGAAAGAGATCGAATGCAAGTCAGAGGAATGGAATGGAGAGGAATGGGATAAAGAGGAATGATATGAAATGGAGTGGAGAAGAATGGAATGGAGAGTAACAGAATAGAATGGAATGGAGAGAAATGGAATAGAGAGAAGTGGATTGGAATGAAATGCAATGGTGATGAATGGAATGGCATGGAGTAGAATGGAGAGAATGGAAATTAATCAAAAG
>NW_007241754.1:0-956 GCF_000164805.1 Carlito syrichta | reverse complement strand
TTTTTTTTTTTTTTTTTTTTTTGCTGATCATAGTACTGACTGGGAGTATGTGATAAATATGTGTTGAAAATATAGATTATTTCATGAATATGTAATGCAGACTTTTTGGATATTTAAAAATTTCTTCTCTTTAGAAAGAGAGCTTAGAGGAACCGTGAAATCAATTAGGCAGTCATGACAATAGCCCTGGGCAAAGCATAAAGACTTCGCTTTTATGGGAAAATAGAAGGGAGGGGGTAAATCAGACAGTGTCAAGGCTGTATCAGCCCACTCACTGGAAAATTATTTTAAGATGATTAATGATATTTAAAACAGCATATGATATTAAATACTATTATACCATATTTGAATAATTACTTACATATACTTCAAAAAAGTTACCTAGTTAGAGACCAAATTGTAGAAAGAAATTTTTAAAAACACATTAAATTTTTTACTTGGAAAAATTTACTTTAAGTTGTATTTAAAACTGCAAAATGCAGAAATTTAACAGTTTCAGTTTTTATAGTAATGTTGTGAAATGGAAAATCTTAAAAAATGTATAATTGACAACCAAACTATGTAGTCTTTTATGTTGACGATAATATCAGGTATATCATGTGAAAACAATAAAAAATATAAAGTATTTTCTAAATTCTGAATTTTTATTAATTGTCATAGAGCCATAATATAGTTCATCAATTGTCTTGCATTAATATAAAAGAACAGAAATCAACTTAATAAATAAACAATAAATATGTACCAAGAGAAGGCTAATAATGCCATTATGTAATATGCAAATAGTATAGTAATATTTTTTTTTTTTTTTTTGAGTTGGAGTCTCACTCTGTCGCCCAGGCTGGAGGGCAGCGGCCGCTCCCAGCCACCGCAGCCTCGACCTGCTGGGCTCCGGAGATCCTTCCGCCTCAGCCTTCCAAGTAGCCGGAATTACAGGCATGCGCTACCATGCCCGGCTG
>NW_007241753.1:0-1218 GCF_000164805.1 Carlito syrichta | reverse complement strand
TGTTATTTGACTAATTTAGCTGATAAATTTTTTTTGAGTCAGAGTCTCATTCTGTCACCCAGACTGGAGTGCAGTGGCACAAACACAGCTCTCTGCAACCTCAACCTTCTCAGCTCAGGCAATCCTTCTGCCTGTAATCCCAACTTTAGTCAGCAGAGATGGGGGAATCACTTGAGGCCAAGAGTTCTAGATCAGCCTGAGCAACATAGTGAGAACCCATCTTTACCAAAAAATCAAAATAAAAAATTAGCTGGATGTGTTGGTTTCCACTTAGTTTTAGCTACTCAGGAGACGGAAGCAGGAAGATTGCTTGAGTCCGTGAGTTCAAGACCAGCCTGGGCAAAATAGCAAGAGCCTATCTCCATACTTAAAAAAAAAAGTTTTTATCATCATTATTATGCCCCAAAAGTTAGCTATTATTATTAAAAGACAGAATTTGAATCCTTTTTGCATTGCATCTGTTATAATTAACAAATATCTATTCTGCTTACTTGTGCAAGGAACCAAAATAAAACACAGTAACAGTTTTTGGAAAACTGAGCCTAAAAATAATTACTCATTATTTGACTAATTTAGCTGATAATTTTTTTTTTTGAGTCAGAGTCTCATTCTGTAACCCAAGTTGGAGTGCAGTGGCACAAACACAGCTCTCTGCAACCTCAGCCTTCTGGGTTCAGGCAATCCTTCCATCTCAGTCTTCTAAATAGCTGGGACTATAGGTGCCCACCACTGCGCCTGGCTAAATTTTTGATTTTTTTGTAGGGATGAGGTCTTGCTATGTTGTCCAGGCTGGTCTCAAACTTCTGGGCTCAAGAGATCTTCCCCGCCATCGCCACTCTAAGTGCTGGGATTACAGGCATGAGCTATCACGCTCAGCCAGCTGATAAATCTGACCTACTCATTACTTCCCTAAGCCTCTCTTTCCTTATTTGTGAAATGAGAGATGATATTAGTAGTCTCCTAGAGTAAGAAAATATTTTATACTATAAAGAAGTTTTTTGGGCCGGGCTCAGTGGCTCAGCCTGTAATCCTGCGCCTTTGGGAGGCTGAGGTGAGTGAATGGCCTGAGTCCACGGGTTCGAGACCCGCCTGGGCAGCGAGACCTCATCTCTACAATAAATCAGAAAAAATCAGCCGGGCGTGGTAGCGCATGCCTGTAATTCTGGCTACTTGGAAGGCTGAGGCGGAAGGATTGCCGGAGCCCAGCAGGTCGAGGCT
>NW_007241752.1:0-487 GCF_000164805.1 Carlito syrichta | reverse complement strand
ATTCTTCTCCACTCCATTCCATTTCATTCTATTCCTTTCCAATCCAATCCACTCCATTCCAATCTATTCCATTCCATTCCACTCCATTAAATTCCATTCCTCTCCAGTCTATTCCATTCCACTACATTCCAATCCATTCCTCTCCTTTCAATTCCTTTCCACTCCATTCGATTCTTTTCCTCACCAATCCATTTCACACAATTCCATTTCATTAAAATCAATTCCATTCCATTCCAATCCATTCTATTCCATTCCATCCCACTCCACTCCACTCCATTCCATTCCTATCCATTCCATTCCAATCATTCCTCTCCACTCCATTACATTCAATTCCACTCCATCTTATTCCACTCAACTTTATTCCAATCCATTCCATTACCTCCCACTCCACTCCCGTCCAATCAACTCTATTCTATTCCAGTTCATTCCTCTCCATTCCATTCCATTCCTCTCCATTCTATTCCATTCCACTCCATTCCAATCCATT
>NW_007241751.1:0-330 GCF_000164805.1 Carlito syrichta | reverse complement strand
ACCAACTCCCATACAAAAAAAAAGTAAAACATATAGTGATGCTAACATACAAGCTAATCAACCACCTTATTGGTGTGCTGTTCCTCTGTACAAAGATATGGTTTACAGAGAGAAGTAAAGAGAAGAAAAGGAAGCGGGAGGAAAAAAGGAACAATACAGTAGGAATAGAATTAAGTCATTAAACTAAGAGAATCAATAAAGCACACTCTGAGACTTTTCGTTTAAGTCCAATATCCTTTCACTTCTGATTTCTAGCTTTCTTTTCAAGCTGGTAAATTAGTTTGCAGTTAGGGTCAGTTGCCCCTGGTCTGCTGTGAAGGACAGTTCAGG
>NW_007241750.1:0-831 GCF_000164805.1 Carlito syrichta | reverse complement strand
TTAGTCCGTTTTAAGGTTTTTTTTGTGTGTGTTGTTGTTGGTTTTAATATAGCAAGAGATATAGGGTGAGTTTCATTCTTTGGAATGTGGCTATGCAATTTTTCCAGCACTATTTATTGAAAATGGTGTCCCTACCACAGTGTAAGTTCTTGTTTAATGAAGATCAATCAGTTAGCTGTAAATATGTAGCTTTATTTCTGTATTCTAGATTCTGTTCCATTGGTCTTTAAGTCTATTTTTATTCTGATACCATGCTTTTTTCCTTTACTATATAGCCTAGTAGTATAATTTTGAAGTCAGGTAATATGGTGTCTCCAACTTTGTTTTTTGTTGAGGATTGATTTGACTATTTGTGTTCTTTTGGGGTTCCATATCAATCCAGAAGCATGGATGTTTTTCCATTTTTTTGATGTCATCTTCAATTTCTTTTGTCAGTGCTTTTTAGTTTTCCTTGTAGAGGTCTTTCACTTTCTCAGTTAAATGTATTTCTAGGTATTTTATTTTATTTTTGTAGCTATTGTAAATGTTATTACTTTCTTGATGTCTTTCTTGGCTAGATCATCATTGGTGTATAAAAATTCGACTAATTTTTGTGCATTGATATTGTATCATGTAACTTTATTAAATTCATTTATCAAATCTAAGAGATTTTTGGTGGCGTCTTTAGATTTTTCTTGATATAAGATCATATAATCAGCAAAGAGGGACAGTTTGACTTCCTATTTTTCAATTTGGATGCCTTTTATTTCTTTCTCTCACCTAATTGTTCTGGCTAGGACTTTTAGTACTATGTTGAATAGGAATGGTGAAAGTGGCATCCTTGTCCTTTTT
>NW_007241749.1:324001-324355 GCF_000164805.1 Carlito syrichta | reverse complement strand
AGAGGGCTCCAGGCTCTCCTAGCCTGAAGGGTTTCTGTGGATAAATCTGCTGCTATTCTAATTGGTCTTCCCTGGTTGGTAGTCTGGCCATTTTCTCTTGCTGCCTTTAGGAGTTTTTCTGTTATAACTACTATGTTTAGGCGAATTATTATGTGTCTGTGAGTTGGTCTTCTCATTTGTTGTCTTGCAGGGGTTCTCTGAATCTCTTGTGTTTCAGTTTTTTCATTCTTGATGAGATGAGGGAAGTTTTCTTGAATGATTTCATGAAATGTTTGTTCCAGTGTGGCTTCTGTTTCTCTCTCTGCCTCAGGAAGCCCAATTACTCTTAGGTTTGGTCTCTTGAAATAATCATTC
>NW_007241749.1:323231-323634 GCF_000164805.1 Carlito syrichta | reverse complement strand
TGTCTGATTTCCCAGGGGTCTGTGTAGGACCTATATTCTTCTTTTGGTTTTTCTTCATTTGTGCGGTTTTCCCCCCTCCCTAGTTTTTCCTTCCCTCCACGTCACCGTCTTCTTTAATTCTGTTATTCAGGGGGTAAAGGGATTGGTTTTACCTCTGTTTGTTCAATCTCCTATTCTTTATGTATGCCCTCTTATTTTGTTCGAGTCTGGAGTTGCACTGTAGGTTGGGGGTGGTCCTTTTTGCAGTTTTGAGATTTTCCTAAGGGGGGAGCTGTGATTCAAAATCTATCTGCAGGTTCTGGCGTTTGCTGACAGGTGTGTGGATAATCTGGAACCCACTTCCCACTGCCTTGGAATCTGTCCATGCAGTGGGGCTGTAGGTTTACTCCCTGAAATAAAATGT
>NW_007241749.1:302316-322700 GCF_000164805.1 Carlito syrichta | reverse complement strand
GCAGCGATCCCAGCAGATCTTCCCTGAAGGGGCTTCAAGGACTGAAGTCGTGGATCGCCTCTGGCCCGGGTGGTGCAATGTGCTACCGGCGGCGGCGGCAGCGGCGGCAGCGGTGGCGGCGTCTGCGCTGCAGTGGCTGTCCAGTCCGCTGCGATGCCCCAGCAGTGGCAACGGCCGAGCTCCGTATGAAGAGCAGGCTGCTCTTTTGGGGTCCGCAGCCCCGGGGCGAGAGCCAGAGACCCACTGCAGTTCTCCTTTGCAGAGGGTTTCACAGATCAGGTTGCCCCGTTGCCATCTTGCCGGAAGTCCTCCACCAAAAACTATTAAAACAAAATAATGAGGTTTAGACATAGTGGAATAAAGAACAATAAATGCTACTTTAAAAAATTTAATGCAATTTTAGCTTAGCAATGGTTTTAAAATTTAAAATACTGAAAGTAGAACTAAATATTTAGGAAGAAAAGTTAAAAGAAGCAGATAAAAATGATAGGTGTTAACATACTGGAAAATCACAAGGATGTTGTAAATATCTCTAATTTGTTTTCAACTTCTCTGAAGAGGCTACAGGAATATTGAAAGACCCAGGGTTATGATCTATTATTACATTAAGTATATACTTCTTGTAAGCCCATAAACTCTGAGAAAATAGAGCAAAGAGCTAAAGGAATTTAAACTAAGAATCACTAAAACATTGTGAAATGTAATTGAGCAAATTTTCTTGACTTTCAACCTTCCTTCATATGTATTATTCAATAAGCACAGACTTGAGGGTCTATGACACTAGGTACAAATGAAAGACATAGTCCCTATCTTCAAGTGGCTCACATATATGCAAACAATAAGAATAAGCTAAGTACAATCATAAAAGTATAAATTCCGAGAGCCTTGGGAGCATAGACCAAAAGCCCTTTGCCTATTGAGGCATTAACAGTATTCAGAGAAGACTTTCTTGGAAAGGTAAAACCTGCATTGAATTTTGAAGGATAAGTAGAAATGGTCAAGAAAATAAGTCCTCTTAGGGTTTAGAGAAAAGTGGTATCTAAATGCATGGAGTAAGAAGGCGTTTCAAAAGAAACAGAAATTGATTTTCATTTGAAGTATGGGTAGAATGGATTGAGGCAGATACATTCATTTCCTAGGACTACCATAAGAAATTACCACAAGTGGGTAGCTTTAAACAAAAATGTATTCTCTCACAGTTCCAGAAGCCAAGTTCAAAATCAAGATGTCAGCAGGGCCTGCTACATCCAAAGGCTCTAGCGAAGAGTTTGTCCTTGACTCTTCTACCTTCCAGTGGTTGCTAGCACTCCTTGGCATTCCTTAGTTTAAGGCAGCATATCTCCATCTTCAAATGGCATTCTTTTTGTGTGTCTGTGTCTCTGTTTTTTGTTTGTTTGTTTGGGGTTTTTTTGTTGTTGTTTTTTGAGGTTTGTTGTTGTTGTTGTTTTATCTATATCATCTATCTAATCAGAGAACTTGGATTCTCACTCCCCATTAAATTAAATGTAAACAATAAAAGTGATCTGCTACAGACAGCGGGAATGATGGATTTTGTGACAAAAGGATATCTTGAAGAAATAACTTTTGCATCTCTCTTCATCTAGCTATCTAGCTGTCATCTATCTATATCATCTATTATCATTATCTATCACTTAGCTATGTTCATCATCTTTAATCATTCATTATATCATCTATCTGTCTACCTAATTAGACCATTTGGATGCTCACTTCCCATTAAATAGAATGAATATTTCTCTACCTCTACTTGCTGTGTAAATGCTGATTCTGCCAAAGCTATCATTGTGACATGACTGATAATAGTTATCTGAGCCATATTTTGATATAGGAAATCATATCAAACTATTCTAACGGCTTTCCCATTGAATCAATAGCTGTTAGGTTACATGCAGTCTTAAGTCAAGACATTCTCTTAAGATGACAATATTCAAGCTGGACTTGGTGGCTCAGCCTGTAATCCCAGCACTTTGGGAGGCTGAGGTGAGTGGATTGCCTGAGCCCGTGGGTTTGAGACCCACCTGGGCAACTTGGCAAGATCTCATCTCTACAATAAATCAAAAATTAGCCGGTCATGGTAGCATGCACCTGTAGTTCCAGCTACTTGGAAGGCTGAGGCAGAAGGATTGCTGGAGTGCAGGTCAAGGCTGCGGTGGCCAGGAGCATGCCACTGAACTCTAGTCTGGGTGACAGAATGAGACTCCAACTCAAAAAAAAAAATGACAATATTCATCTTACTACTGAATCGTGTAAGTTTCCATGAAACCAGTAAGAATTGGGCAATAGCCCAATTTAACAAAAGGGCTAAAATTTAATATAAAAGGTATCTTAGATTTCATATCTATACGAATGTACTGACATGCTAACTCTCTTCCTCTTCCTATAAAGCCACCAATTCCACTCCCATTGTATTAGGCCATCTTACATTTCCATAAAGGAATACCTGAGGCTGGGTAACTTATGAAGCAAAGAAGTTTGTTTGGCTCATGGTTCTGCATAGCATCTGCATCTCCTTCCGTTGAGGTTTCAGAAAAATTACAATTATGATGAAAGCTAAAGAGGACCAGGAGTGTCACATGGCAAGAGGGGAAGTAAAAGAAAGATAGAGTAGAGTCAGGCTCTTTTAAATGATCAGTTCTCACATGAACTAACAGAGTAAGAATTCACTTATTAATGCAAGAACAGTAGGCACCAAGACATTCACTAGAGTTCTGCCCCTAAGATCCAAACACCTCCCACAAGGTCCCACCTCCAACACTAGGAATCATATTTCAACATGAGATTTGAAGGATCAAATATGCAAACTATATCCCCCATTACAACCTACTAAACTCTTAATTCATTAATCCATAAATGGATTAATCAATTCATGAGGGCAGAGCCCTCATGACCCAATTCCCTTTTGAAGGCCCACCTCTCAATACTGCCACATTGGGGATTAAGTTTCAACTGAAGAATCAAAGGAAACAATCATTTAAACCATAGCACTTATACTCTTAAAGGAGTGTTGATCAAAAATCTGTCAACATCTCTTCTCAGACTCCTTCTACAAATGCCAATTTTGCTCTATTTACGTGGTGGCAAAGCTTTACTGTGGGACAAGGGGAAAAATAGCTATAGCAAATATAATTGGTTTCCCTTTAGTTATTCAACTAAAAGAAATGTGATGTATTCATTTAAATGTAAAAAGAAGTGAATTTCAGACAAAATTCCTACTGAGCAGAAAATAAAGTGAACCTCCTATCATAATTCAGTTATCCTTGGATTTTTTTTTTTATATCACTTGTGGTCATATGGCAGACATTTGTTCAAAGAAAAGACAGCATCTCTAGGGCTCACACATATTTTTAGAAGCATATCTGGGAAGGGATTTTTAAAATATATTTTTCAGGTTCCAAAATTATTGGAAAGCTGGAAAACAGACTTGAAAGAATAATGAAATTGTGCATTGCCTTCAGAAATGGTTACATTCTAGAAAAAACACTCATCAAGTAGATTTTTCTATCAGTAGAATTTATTTTAAAGGTGCCAGGAGGCTTGCTCATTGAACGTGAAGCTACTGTACATATTGTTATAGAGTACATACTCATCCTATGACTTATCCTACTCCAGTCTCCCAATGCTGCTCAAGCAGAAATAAGTTTTACCTAGCCACAGCGAGGAGCCCCACTCATTAGCAAGTACAACCTTGAACTCACTGCCACCTGATCACTCACAAAATCTCACTTGGAAGAAAGACATATTTAACAAGGACTGCCTGAGGGCCTTGTAGTCTTTTTCCTCTTGTCTAGATATTTTCAAAGTCATCCTTGGATTAAGCCAGACAAGCACAACGCTTTCTCACCTGGACCATCCTGTAAAGTACAAGAGAAGTTATGTCCTCACACCGAAGTATCAAAGAGAAACTAGGCAAGCCTGAAACATGCCCTGGAGCAAAGACCTCAGTGTGCACCAACAGCAATGCTATGTTACATTTATTTATTGAGAGCATATTATCTGCTCTGCACAGTTCTGGCTTCACAGAATATAGGATTTTCCTGGGCACATTATAAATTTTACAAGAGCAAGTTTTTATGTGCCTCGTTCACTGGGCTGTTTCTCTGGTGTATATCACAGGGCTTCAATAAATATCTTATTCACTGTCTACAACAATCCTGAGAGGTTATTATCTCCATCTTAGAGAAGAGAAAAATAGGGTCCAGAGAGATTGAAACTCACCTGCTCCACATCTCATGAGAGAGAGACATGAGACCAAGTCCAGGTTCAGAACTGCCTTAATCCAAGTGAGGGCAGAAGCCCTGACCCACATCTGGCTCTGCAGGAACCCCACACTTTACAGTGCCCTCTTCCTCCAGGGTTTCTCCATCCCCCTTTAGTGCCTGGGGTGGATGTGGTAGGCAGTGCCTCCTGGGGTGTCCCTCACCTGAACATGACCCCCATAACCCCTGGTCTCCTCTCTTCTTCCTGGGGTGCTTCTGACACTCTACTCCCCACATAGAGTCACTCAGATGCTGCTGGGATCTCTAAATTGATGCCTATGGGGTTATCCCAGGGACCCATGACTGAGCCCCTGTTCAGGTACATCACATATATCCAATGAGGTACAGTCTCGCTATCAGTCTTACGCTATGCAAGACAGACACCCCCTGCTTCAGTGAGACCGCTCTTCTTGTTCTTACCAGACTCCTCACTTTTACTCACTGCTGCAGGTAGGTGGGTAGAAAGACACCTAGAAAGACATCACATTCTAGCAATGCAATCATTACAGCCTGAAGAGTTTAAGAGAAGACAGTTGGAAAATGGTGTTTTTCTATGTTTATGATATTAAATTCTGAAGTCATTCACATGACAAGAAGCAAATTGCTATGTATATGTTCCTGCATACTCTGGGTAAGACTTACATTGGTCATCATCCATAAGACACAGTTGACAACCTTAGAATATCGCTGAGAACTGGTATTACCAGGCAGTTCAATGGATGTTCCAGTGTAGGGAGTGATAGTGTCACCAGCATTAAGTAAATGGTCTGAGGAATGGCAGAGGCAAACATTAGCTCTTATAAAGCAGTGTCTCCAGCTGGGTGCAGTGGCTCATGCCTGTAATCCTAGTACGTTCAGAGGCCACAGCCAGGAATTTGAGACCAACTTGGGCAACATAGTGAGACTTTGTCTCTACAAAAAAAAATTTTTTAAATTAGGCACTGTGGTGCATGCCTATAGTGCTAACTACTTGGAAGGTTGAGGTGGGAGGATTGCTTAAGCCCAGGAGTTTGTGGCAGCAGTGAGTGATGATCATGCCACTGCACTCCAGCCTGGGTGACAGGGTGAGACTTTGTCAGATAGATAGATAGATAGATAGATAGATAGATAGATAGATAGATAGATAGATAGATAACAGTGTTTCTAAAACCATAATATAATGAGTACTAGTAAGAGTAGGAAATTATACAGAAATGGTGTATTTAACAACAGGAACAACCAACAGATGATTCCTGAACTCGAATGGGTTGAGGCGGTGCCTGGATTCTCTGAAGACTCTTCAGAGTACTGATTGGACCATAAAAAAATATTTAAGTACTTCTTTTCTACCTATTGGTCAAAAATCTTCATCAACAAATCACTATACTCACATGGGCTCATGAATTTTAAAAGTTACGTTTTTATGGTACTTTTTTTTGACAGTTAAAAAGTTCATGCACAAGTAGGGAGGAGTGAGAATTTCCAGGGTAAGGGCCATACCATATTTCAGAATTTTCATGCAGATCTATGGTTCCTGTATATGTGGCAGTCCAGTGTGTGTATTAGATTTTTTTTAATAGACTTGGCATTCTAGTGATGTTTTAGGCTCACAGTCAAATTGAGCTGCAAGAGTTCCCACATGCTCCCTTCCCACATACAGTCATTCCCATCATCAACACTCTGCACCAGTTCCACTGCCCAAAAAACTTCATGTCTGCAGTCATATCTTCCTTGGGCCTCTCACCTCCAGTGACTGTTTTGGTTTTTTTCAATAAGATTCTACAAATATATGTAAGCGCCTAAATACAAGTAACCTTTGAGACTGGTTTCTTTCACTCCGAAAAAATATAGATAGATAGAGAGATAGATAGATGATAGATAAATAAATAGATAGACAGACATAGATTTATAAATATATATATTTATAAATATATATATTTTTTGCATCAGTCTGATGCATTTGCTGAAACTGATGAACCAAAATTGACACATGATTTGCAACCAAAGTCTTCAGTTCACATTAGGGTGCACACTGTGTTAGACATTCTAGGAATTTTGACAAATATATAATGATGTATGTCCACCTTTATAGCATCATAAAGAATAGTTTCACTGCCCTAATGATGTGCTTTTTAAAATAAACCTTTACCTTGGAACAATTGTACATTTATAGAAAAGCTGCAAAGATAATCTTCACCCACTTCCCCTATTGTTAATGTCTGACATAAATATGGTACGTTTGTCAAATCTAAGAAATTAACATTGGTGCAATATTCTTAACTAAGCTATAGATTTCATAGGTTTGGATTTGGATTTCATAGGTATTTTCCCACCATTTCTTTTTCTGCTTCAGGATCTGAACTAGGATGCTATAATGTCTCTCGCCATCATGTCTTCTCAGTCTCTGAGAAATTTTCTGTCTTTAATTTTCATAGCCTTTACACTTTTGAAGAGCACTGGTCAGGTATTTTGTAGAATGTTCCTCAATTTTGGTTTGCCTGGTTTGTTTTTGTTTTGTTTTGTTTTGTTTTTGTCTATTGAAATTGCCTATATAGACCAGAGTCCACAAATATATATATATTTGCCAAGTCCCTGTGCAAATTAGACAAGGCTCTCCTGAGGACTATCACACTGTAAAGTTCATGATCCTAACCTAAGACCATCTGGTATAGCAATTCAACCTCATTTTTCTCCCAGTTTCTGGCAGACTAGCAATCAGGAGGAGATGTCCTCTTCCACAATTGATTTCCTACACATGCCTTCCCCGGCTACAATGCCCATATCCTCCTCTCTACCGAATCTACGAGCCACCCATTCTTAAACTCAGGACAATGCCTCCTCGCCCTGCATGAAGTTTCCCTACAGCTTCCTACAGCACACATTTGGGTTGCACCTGGCTTTTATCAAAGCCTTGCTTGTGAAGGCTCCTTTTTCAATTTTTGATTTATAATTGATACATGATAATTGTACATATTTGTGGGGTGCCATATGATGTTTCAATGCATGTATACACTGTGTAGTAATCAAATCAGGGTAATTACCATATCAATCACTTTAAACATTTAACATTTCTTTGTGGTAACCATATTCAAAATCTTCTCTTCTTGCTATCTTGAGATACACAACACACTGTTAATTGCTATAGTCATCCTACTGTGTGATAGAACACCAAAATTTGTTCTTCCCATCTAACTATAACTTTGTGCCCATGGACTAGCCTCACCCCATCTTCCTCACCTCCCTATCAAGCCCCAGCCTCTGATAACCACCATTGTACTCTCTACTTCCGTATGTTCAACGTTTTTAGATTCTACATGCAAGTGAGATCATGCGCTGTTTGCCCTTCTGTGCCTGTATCAATTATAAATTTGAAATGAAAAAGGCAGCCTTCACAAGCAAGGCTTTGATAAAAGCCAGATGCAAATGAAATGTGTGCTGGAGAAGCTTTAGGGAAAACTTCATGTAGGGTGAGGCATTATCCTAAGTTTAAGAATGGGTGGCTCATGAACTCAGTAGAGAGGAGCATATGGGCATTGCAGCTGTGGAAGGCAGTGTGTATGAAATCAATTGTGGAAGAGAATCTCTGCTAGAAACTTGGAGAACTTATCATGTTGTCTTGCAGGTTCACCCATGTTTCTGCAAATGGTGTTTTCACATATTTTCGCCAATGCTTGTTTTGTTTTCCCCGTAACAGTACAAACTACTATGGACAGGAATGTTGTAGTGTATTTTTTATCAATTCTTCACACTGTCTAACTCAGCACTGACTAGTAAGCCTTCAATAGACAGTTGTAAAAAGACTATAGGAAGAGATAAAAGGTCTTACATTGCACTTGAGTCATGCAAGGTTTTTTTTAAGAAAGATTAACTCCAAACAAATTTGTATTGTGTTACATTGATTTCCTCCGGGTATTTTTTATTATTATTATTTTGTTGATGCACAGGGGTAAATTGTTATGTAAACTTTCCACAAAGAACAAGGATTTTCTTTCATTCATTCATTTGGATTTGTAACCAAAACCAGCTGCTCACTGGCCAAAAGCCAAACTTGAGAGATGGGAGTAGGTAGAAGGAAAAACAGGTTTTATTCAAAAGCTGGCAACCCGAGGGGATGGCAGACTAAAGTTATAAAGACCACTTCAAGTGAGTACAAATTTCAGGATCTTTTTATGTTAAGGGCATGGGGAAGTGTGAGGGGAGAGGATGTTGTGACCAAGTGTTGACCCACGGCTGCAGACCTCTAAGCCCCAGAGAGGGTCTGAGGAGGTTAGGACGTTTCTTGGTTCTTAGTCATGTCACAGTGTTCCTTTACATCTTTGACAAAACATAGTTTGTGTATATAATCCTCTTTTTCCCAGAGTTAGTCTCTACAGTTGCGTACTTGTTCCTATGTTAAGTTTTCAGTGTTTCAAAATTATTTTACCCTAACTGTAAGCCTGGGTAAATGCCCCTTAAACAAAAATGGAGTTCATTCTGTTAGTTCTTTTATTGTTCTACTGTTACAGATTGAGCACTTACCATGAGCCAGACACTATGATGAACACAGATGGAATAAAGACGTATTCTTATTCTCAAAATGCTTATTCTCAAAATGCTCTTAGTCTAGGCGGGAGAGGAAGCAATCAGCACAAGGAAACCAAAGTGAGAAGGAGGGAGGGAGAAAAGAAATGGACTGGTATTCATTTATTAGATTTTTATTGTTTAGGCTTAAAATGCAATTACCCAATTTTGTTTTGTTTTTCAACCTCTGTCATTGCCACATGCTCTGGAACCCAGGGACACACTGGGTTTCACTGGTACATTGATTGTCTGTTTATTTTAAAACAATGGTTAGCTTGTATGTGAAATAAGTGAAGTGGGTGGAACAAGCTCATTGTACCTGGAGGAGTTGTCTGGAAGTGTCTGGAACCCTTCACAAAGTCACCCATTTCACAATGGATTATTTACAACATCAAACAGCTCATCAAAATTAGATAATTTATACTGGGACTATAATTACACTCTGAGCCAAGCCTATAGGCATGACACTTGGTGCTGTCAGGTACATAGCAGTGAGAAGAGGCAGCGGTCAGTCCCACTGGCCCACCTGTCATAGATACAAGCTCTTTAGGTTTCGGTATTAACGAGTCCCAGGTATGCAGGGTCAGTGGCTTTGAAAGCCACACCCAGTCTAAAGTCAGAAATTGGATCAAGGTTGAAGAATCAAAGAATTTCCTCCTATCTAAATATAGGATGAGGGGGCACATGAAACTTTATCTCCCATTAGTATCTTGGAGGACACTTGGTTACATGTATTGTCTTATGTGAAAAACTAAAATTTAATATTGGTGAAAAGCAAAAAGAAGCATATAAAAGAAAAGAAAACTATTGGCAAAGAAAGAGTCCCAAAGACCAACTTCTGCTTTACAATTTTGTCTTTAGAACCTGACTTTAGACAAGAAGAATTTGGCTCAAAAAAGAAAATTTTCAAAACTTTCTCTTCTTATTCCCAAATCAAAATTTAAAGTGATGTGGCTAATATATTTTACTTTGCCTTTAAGTAGGCCCATCAAAACAACATAATTACGGGGAGGGGGCCTGTTTTTTCTTTTTAATCCAAAAAATGCATTCGAGTAAAGTGATCAATTCTTTGCTAAGTCTCAATGGAGTGCCCTCTATAATAAAAAGAAGGTCAAATAAAAGGCTATTCTTAATTAAAGTGAATGAATAGAATTGATTTAATAAAATTATAATGTTGTTTAATAACTATGGAAGATTGTGTTCAGGGCAGAAAACTGACATTTTGCCTTAATCGATGCACACTTTATTAAAATCAATGTGGTCTATTACATAAGGCCTATTGAAAGGAACTTTATTAAAGTCCAATCTATAAAAAGTAACCAACTCTAATTCAACTGAAATTTAACCTGATGACAGCTGCAATGTTCCTTCAACACATATTTATTGAGTGCTTACTATGTACTAGGCACCAGGAAAGTATCAATGAAAAGTTACTTTTCTTTCCCTTAAAGGATGCAGTGTAGGATAACTAACTTAAAATTTTGTATCAGAGTCAAGTGCACCTAAATGTATAGTATTTCACCAGCATCTTAAAGAACCATTTGTTTTAGATTTAAAATAAAGCTTCAACTTGGGAAAAAATATAGACTGTCTTTTCTATTCAACAAATAACTTGAGTTATTAATGAAAACTAAAATGGTCTCAGTTTCATGTTCAAAGGGAGATTTCATATCGAAAAAAAATGGCCACTGATACTTCACAGTGTGCCTAGCTTTGCTTCTCTTGGGTTTTCCTCTCTTATGGTGAAAAGTAGATTTAGTCATACCTATTTTCCATGCATTCAGAAGGTAAAGATGCTCACCTGCAGGAGCTGAGTGGCACGCTTGCTATCAGTCTCACGTTTTGTTCTAGATCTTGACTGCCCATTAAAACGTATATTTCCCTGACTTGAGTCTTGATTATTATCAATATTGAATTTCACTCTATTACATTTGCTTTTAATGTAAGATGCTTTGAAACTATGAAAGAACAAAGTGGATGAATGAAGTGAAATATAACTTATTTTTAAAAAAGGTTTTTGACTGTTTGAGGGCCAAAACAATATAGGACTTTGCTCACCTCTTGCTACATAACAGATAAATCACTAAACTCATCTTTAGATTCAGTAGATAATTTTATTATTAATTCTAAAAGGATATACTGAGCACCTACTACACTCCAGGAGCCCTGTAAGTACTGATATGTTAAGCAGGAACCAGACTGCAGTTGTCAGGTTAGGCTAGTTGGCATAACAAACTCCAAAACTCAGAGGGCTAATACAACCACTGCTCATTGCTTTCTCATGCCACAGTCCTAAGCTGGGGAAATGGGATGTCCCTAGTTCATTACAGAGGCTTCATTACTTTCTGCATAGTCCCCAAAGTAGACCTGGGTATCAAAATCCGGTTGGAAGATGGGGATGACAGAAAGTATGGTGGCTCCATGACAGAAGGGTGTAGAGCCAGACATGAAAGGCCAGCTGCTTCCATTCACATTCTAGGGGTCAGAGTTCAACCCCAAGTTTCCACCTAAATTCAACAAGTATGTACTTGCTGACAAGGGCTGAGAAATGTCTTCCTGGATAACGAGGAGATAAAGAAAAGGGGCTTCAAGCATCATGTTCCTCACGGTTCACTGTTTGGGTCATCGCGGAGCACATCTACTTCCCACTGCAGATGATGCAAAGACCCAGCCAGGCCCTGCATCCAGCCCAGGTGCAGGCTCCCCAGATGATGTGCAGCTTCTTGTGGTACAGTGGAGAGTCACCTGTCCTTCACAGGCACAGGCATACTTAAAAAGCGATGGTGGGCCAGGATCAGGAACATGACAGCAAAAATTCCCGCGCCAAACATAAAAGAATGGAGGACACACAGAAGACACTGGCAGGCACAGTTACGAAATGCGGTGGATTCCGGAAGGAGGGCAGCGTCTCGATTAGGCTTGTATTCCATTTTGCAGGAGGACAACTTCTGTCCATCTCCCACCATTCTCCATGCCATATATGAAGAGTGTCAGAGGTATAGCTTCTTTGGGGACAGGGCCATTTCCTCAGTCTTCTTCTTGCTGCAGCAAACCTAGTGTCCTGAGGATCAAACAGGAAAAAAGAGTATTTAATTGAAGGAGGAAGATTATTTTAAAATGCATTTAGATTCAGGGCAACCCCTTCGGGTCCCCTCCCACTGTGGGAGATTTTCTGTCCTCTCAACAAATCCTGCTTTCTAAAAAAATAAAAATGTATTTATATTCTATTTGAGCCACTGGATTCTGGTTGACACAGGTACTTCTAACTCCACCTAAAACTCTTTCTGAGACAGGCTCAAGTGTATCTGTCTGAGTCAGCTCAGGTTGCTATAACAGATATTATAGACTGGGTGGCTTGAGCAATGAACATTTTTTTTCTCACAGCTCCGCAGGCTGGGAAGGCCAAGATAGAGGCACCAGCTGATTCCTTTCTTGGTGAGCGCTTGCTTCTTGGTTTGTCAACACTTGCCTTCTTGCGGTGTCCTCAGGTGGGGTAGAGAAAGAGATCATCTCTCTCAAGTCTCTTGTATAAGGTCGCTTACTCGGTCGTGAGGGCTCCGTCCTTATGATCTAATCACTCCCCCGAAGCCCCACCTCCAAATACCATCACACTGGGAATTGAGGCTTCCACATATGAATTTTGGAGGGACACCAGGAGGGAAGGAGAGAAAGGCAAGCTGTGACTGTGTAGCATAGCCAACAGGTTAGGGAAATTGTGTTTTGGCAACTCCAGAGCAGGAGGTCTTCAGGGACGGTTTCCATGATGAAGACTGAAAAGACTATTATGTGACAGATCATAAAGGGTCTTATGGGCTTTGTTGGAAATACTATAAGCTCTGGAGACTCTCTAGAGGACTTCAAGCAAGGGAGTGGTCAGAAGAAACTGGAGGCAAGGCTGAAAGGACAACCACGCTGGCAGTCATCACCCCACACAACAGGTGATGAAGACCCAGCAAAGGCAAGGATTGTGGGATGGAGAGGAGAATTTGGACACAGGAACTGTTAGGGTGGAGATTCAGGGACTGCAGGCGAGGAGTGGCTGTTCTTATTGCCTTCAGTAATTTGTTAGATTTCATGCCCTCCCCAACCCTGCAAGCAAAAGGTCATCTCCGTTATGCCTCTTGGGATGGAGAAATGGGAACAGCCGTCATTTGGCAAGACCTTCCACAGGGATTCTGTCCGTGAATCCTGAGTGAAAGCTGGAGTCCAGCCCAGCAGGCAAGCAGAGTCCTGACCCTATAGAGGAAGGATCCATGGAATAAAGTCAACCAAAATAAAACTGTAGACTCCACCAGCACAAATGATGTAGGAAGCTGAACCTCACACCAAGACACCATCTACTTGCCACTGAGTGATAGAGTTAGCACAAGATAGTGAGAGAAAACTCGTGATTTTGCATGCAAACTCAAGATGGCAAACATTGTCTAGTTTACTAGAGAGTCTAATTATTAACTTGCTGAAAATTTACATTTTTCAGATATTATTTGATCATCATCAACTCTTAGTTCGGCTTGACCCAAATACAAGTGGAAACATAGGAGATTTTCCCCTCATGGCTGTGTCTAATTCAATTTTAACACACTGTGCCTTGTAGTATTTGGGATTGTGACTATTTAAAAGGTTGAAATAGATGTACTTTGTGAATCTAGTATTCCCGGGTTTGCTTCACTAGCTTGCTTCTGTAAGTGAAAATATTCTTTTTGAAAAAGTAGACCAGTTCTTGAACCTGATCCATGTCTTCATTACTAAACACAAATGAGGTAATAAGTTGTATTATAGCCTTAGAACAGCACTATCAGGGTAAGTGGAGGCAAAACTAGAGGATGAGCATGAGATGAGAAATAATTCCAGTTTCCCAGGCCAGAGTCTAATTGTGGGCCTGCCACTTCCTAGCTGCATGACTTGGGACAAGTTGCTTAACCTCTACAAGCCTTCATATAGAAAACACGACAGTGAAGATCAGCAGTAATGGAAATGTGCAGGGCTATGCCTTCCTGGGTTCTCAGAGAGCAAGTGCTCAGTAAAGAAAGGCAGTCCTGGAGATGCTGGTGAGCCTTGAGTTCTAAGAGATAGATGCCAGTCTGTTACACATGAAAAGGTATGAAGCCAGGGATGTCTTCATACTATGTACAAATGAGATAATGAGTTGATCAGAAATGAACCTTGTTATCAGTAGGACTCAATAAATTCATAATCAGTCCACTGTCCCAACTTCCAGGGTAGCATTCTATGTGGTATATCTGGTACGAGGGACTCAAAATACTGTACTTCTTTAATTCTAAGGCACATGTCAATGTATCTGAAATCTGCATATGCACGCCTTACAATTGATTTACAATTAATAAAATGTTGTAGTCCCCCAGCCCAGAATGCTATCATGAAATTGATGGAGCAGTTTCCAATCAAAGGCATTTTAGAGAGGTGTAAATAAGATATTTATCATGCAAGGCAAGGAAAGCCACTCTTTACCTGTCTTTCTGCCCATTTAAAATTCAGGGCATCTCAAGCTCACATGGTTCTACATCTTTTAGAGCAGGTGGACATGGTAAGAGTGCCCAAAGAAAATCACATATGGGTCCCAATATTTGGGTAATACACCCCTATGACTTTGCTCACATGTTGCTTTTTCCTGGATCGCCTATCTCATTTTGTTCTGACAAGCACCTGCTAATGTTTCAAACTTAATTTGAGCCTCATCTCTTCTCTGAAGCCTTTTCTGATACAGGCAACACTTGCCCACAAGTGGAAATGACAACTCCCTCCTCTTTCCTTCTTATTGCCTCACAAGCCTATTACTTCAGGAGTGTTCCTGATATTTCCTTGCATTTGTTTGTTTATACATCAGTTACCCCGTTTCCCAAGCCTCATCCCTTCAGGCAAACACTGTATATATCTCATTTCTCTCCCAACCCTGAGCATTTACTTAGAACATGGTGGCTACTCAAGAAGTCCTCTTGAACAAATTAATACAAATCTTCCATACTAGTCTTTGCCCATAAGGAATTCTGTGAAGATACTAAGTAATGTAAAAGTATTTTGTAACCTAAACAACCAAGTTAGAAGAGGGGTCCCTTGGTGGTACAAATTTAAAGCCAGAGAGCATCTAAAATGTACATAACTGTCAGGTGACTGAAGGTTAAACTGCCGTCCCCCTTTTCCCCAGAAGTTTTCTGGCTGTGTGGTTTATTTGGATTTCCTTATTAACCTGTATTTCCCTCATATACCAGGCTGAAGTCCAACCTCTACAGAACTTCTCCTGTTCTTCCTGTATGAATCAAACCGCAGATGCTCATCTTTTTGTCAAATTCACCTGACAGATAGATTTGCTACAACAAATGAAAACACTAAATAAACAGCTCCCATCTATTTTTTATGGCTGACATTCGTTCCCAGCAAACAGCAAATGTTATCCCAGGATGAAAGCATCTATAATTCCTGAAGTTTTCATTTTGCTATAAATCATTGTGAATATTTCCATTGTGAGACTTTTTTTAAGTGTAAAGCAAAAGTTAAAATACACGTATTTTTAAAAATTCCTTAGAAAGTGTCGCAACAAAGTTTTGTTCCATGAAGAACTGTGCTGAAGATGGCCACGGGGAACATCATAGAAGGACTAAAAAAAAAAATCACCAGAAATATTTAACCTAATTATACTTTATAAATAAAGACATGCATATATACATATACAGATATATAGATGCAATCAAGAATTCGAAGACAAGGTGCTTAATTGCAGATGTCTCTCCTCCTGTCAGTTTCAAACTTTCATTTTTAACCGTACTTCAAGGTCATCACTACAACTGTCAGAATTCTTGAAGCTGAGATGCTTCAGCCCCAACTGTCTGAGGCTCACAAACTTCTCTGCTTTTCAATCACTCCTCCTTGGGATAACTTGACCAGAAGTGTCAGGGCAAACAGAAAAGAATTCTGGGGGAACAGATAATAATAATAGTAAGAGCTAATAGTTGCAAAGTACTTCTTCTGTGTTATGTCCTTCAATCTTCATGACTACCTGCAGAGATAGGGACTCTGATAAGTACCATTTTATAGATGAAAGAATGGAGAATGAGAAGAAATATTAAGTACTTGCCCAAAATCACACAGTAAGCAACAGAGGCCTGGAAAATAGTTGACTGACTTTTTTGTTTTCTTTGTGTCAGAGTCTCACCCTGTCACCCAGGCTGGAGTGCAGTGGCATGCTCATGACTCACCCACAGACTCACTCTCCTAGGCTCAGGGGATCCTTCTGCCTAACCCTCCCAAGAAGTTGGGACTACAGGTGCACATCACCAGGCTGGCTAATTTTTTTTAAATTCTTTGTAGAGACGAGGACTTGCTATGTTGCCCAGGCTGGTCTCAGACTCCTGGGCTCAAGCTATCTTCCCACCTCGACCTCCCAAAGTGCTGGGATTATAGGCATGAGCCACCATGCCCGGCCTGTGAAAATGATTGGCTTTCAATTTGGCTTGAAGAGCAATATGAACAAAGAATTGAAATACTCTGTAAGATTTTTTTCTTCTTCATCTTTAGACTTGAATCAAGAAGAGAAAAGAGTCATGGTCATACATTTGGACAAATTGTCTCCCTGTCAGAGTCATATCTATCCAGCATCATTCTGGGAGATCCAACAAAGTTCTACCAGTCGGCCACAGTACCCAAGAATCTGGCTGCTGCATCCTTCATGTTTTCTTGAGACAACTTCAGTCCATACAATACAGTACTGTACTTACGTTCACCTGAGCTGAATGTGACCAGAAATTTGTCATACTTCCAACTTCTTTCAACCTCTCTCAATTCCAGAGATTCCTAAAAAGGGAATAATAAGAGGATTAACATTACAAATGATCATGTTTGAAGACATTGCGTAAATTACTTTTTCCCTTCCCCAGAGGTGCCATTTGTACAATTTCCCAAACTCTGCCTACAATGTTCTAGTTACTTGCATAATGATGTCTATATGCACTCTTATTTCATCTTTACAAAATTCTTTTGTGGGCTATTATTATCCCGTTTTTTAAGGATAATAAAGGAAAGGAATTTTAAATCCAGAAGTTAAGTAAACTTTCCAAAGGCATAGGGATATTAAGAGGCAGAACCAAAATTTCATCAGAGGTCTGACTGCCTGTCCATACAGGATGTCTCACTTCCTGCTCCCTAAATGAGACTAAATGCAAAATACTCAACAAAAGACTTAGAACTGGATTTTCCAACACTTTATCGCCATTTGTTTTCTGCTTTTGTTGTTGTTATTGTTTTATGCTTTTTACTTGAAAATGGCTCGTATAAAAGTATCCTCTGATTTTTTTTTCCTGAGAGGTGCTGAACAAACAGCTTTGGTGATGTGTGGCCGTGATTGCAAACTTGTCAGAATCCAATTATTAATCTGATATTTAAGTATTTATTGCTGTCATAAGTCTCTGCACAATGGCTTTGAAAAATTGCCCTGACTCATGGTTCATATCCGAGGCTTTATCAAATGCACATTTTTTAATATAATGTGGGTGTCATGAGGTTACAGGCACATAGTGTTCCTATTCAATAACATTCTATAATTCTGAAAATAAAATACTGGGTTTCTTTTAGGGATAATTTCTTCCTGCTTATATTTCTTACTCCAAAACCATAAATCATCTGTGAGAGGAATGTGGCATTTTCTAAGTAGGAGAGACAGTTAAAGAGCTTTGAGAAAATGAAAAAATGGTCAGTCAAACATCAAAATAAGGATTAAGACTGGACTACATTTCACATAAATGCAAGACGTCATTTGCCAGTTCAGCAATTACACCGGCATATTTTATTCCACTGAAATCTCCTCTGAACTCACATCTAATTACCAGAACATCCACCGAGAAGCTTTTGGATAACACCACAATGCTCAGAATCATTTCTATTTTCATTTATAAACATGGGATGTACAGAGCTTGGAACCTTCGGGCTTCAGGGGATGTTTATATGCAACTAAAACTGTTGTCATAATAATTCAGATAAACTGTATAACTCTAAACAATAAATTGACTCATAGCTATGGAAGCTTTCCCAGGTAAATCTCAAAGACCATTTCTAAAATGGTTCTCCTCGTGTCCATTATCATCTTCCTCCCACCCTCAACTTCTAGAATCTTCTTCAAGGACAGGAGAGAACAAATGAGCACCTTTTACTACCATTGGCCAATGACCGTTCTTTTCAGAGATTTCACTCAAACTCCTGGGAGCCCCTTACTGGCAAGATCCATGCCCCAGTGAACTCAGAATTTGAAAAATGTGCATAATAACTCTTAAATGATTGCAGACTCCAGGACTTCAAACCCCAAACCAGGATAGTTCTCAGTCATCTTCTCTGCCAGCTTAAAAAGACCTCTAAAGTGGGGAGAATTAAAGAGGTCACAGGATTAGGTACCTTATTATCTCAATATCTCCATAAAAGCCCCACAGCTGGTGTATGCTTCAAGGAAGAAATGGAGAAAGATGAGACATCAAGTGTAGGTAGTTGACCACAGTGCACGCTCATGAAGAGAGATGACAATCAGTGATACAGATTGAGGAGAACATACACTGCATACCTACAACATACCTGGTACTGAGCTACAGAACCTCCATAAGTCAGGGCACCAACTTCAGCAGTATTGGCATTGAGGCTATATTACTCTTTGCTTTGGGATCTATGCTGTGCGTTGGAAGGTGGTCAGTAGCACCCCTGGCCTCTTCCTTCTAGGCGCTAGCAGTAACACCTCACTCCGAGTTTCAGACACTGACAATGATTTCCTGGGAGTAAAACTGGCCTTAGTTGAAAACCACTCCCATAATGTACACCAATTAATCTCAGCCCCATCCATAAGGATGACATCGCCATGCATGTTTTACCGGGGAAGAAATAACAGCAACAGAATCCTTGTGGAGAGCTCATTATGGGCCAGGCATCCCTGAAAATAATTTACATATAAACTCATCTATCTCTCATATAAACTCATGGGTTCTGTCCCCATTTCATAGTTAGTATTGTCCCCATTTTATAGATGAAGAAGTTGAGGCGATGAGCTGGCAACAGCCCTGGTTGAGGTCACATTTCTAGGGTAACAGTGCCAGGACTCACACCTGAGCTGTATACCTTCCTCGGCAAGGCAACCAGTACCTGAAGCTTACCCAGGGTTGGTCCCACTGTAGGAGATCAGAAATTCGGTTCCAATGCCATGCTCCTTCCACCACCTAAAACTGTGTCCTGAAACAGAGAGAGGCATAGGAGACTGTAGGATAATGGTGCAATACAATTCTGAAGTACGACTCTGAAACCCCTGGCCTTCTAATGAGAAAGAACAGCCTCTTCCACCTTAAAAACCAAATCTTCCACACGCTCACCTAGAGTCCACGAGACTGACAGAGCAATTAGCTTCCCTGGGAAAGATAGACAGCATCTCCTCTGGGAAACCCCTTACAACCCTCCTTCCCACATCCACGCCCTCAGCCCTCTTCACTCACCTGTCTCAAAGGACGTATCCCCAAGGATAGCTACAAAGATAATAAAATTTTTGTAACTGTGCCCTAACTGCTGCTTTGTATAATATAGAAGCGGAAGGCTTGACTAGATTCATCCATTATGAATTAATAATTAACAAATTGACAAGAAAGACTACCTGCTAAATGTGCAGGCTCCTGAATAAGAAGAACTCAGGTTCAAATCCCAGCTTCCTTATTCACCGGTGTTCCATAGGTCAAGGTTTCCCTTGTCATGAGACAGAGGGGGGTAACAAGCCCCACCTCTTAGAGTTCACAGTAGGCATTATTAAGTGACTGGTGATTAGAAGGGTCCAGACCAATTACAGCATCTTCTCTTTCCCCTGAAAAAAAGGTAGTATATTGATTCTGTTTTGAAAAATCAAGATCTCGTTTCAGGGAATATAATTTCCTTTCTTGTGCTCAAGAAGCAATGCTAAGGAATGAAGCTACCTATGCATCCTCTGGTGCATGTATTCAAATGGGCTGAGGCAGTGAAAGTGACTGTCCCACGGTTCCATTTTTACAATAAGCCTTCTCCCAGGGGCATCAATATTAATACAGTCACACTCTCCAGGAAGTCGAATCATTAAATCTGCAAAGCCCCCGGGACAGCTTAACTGCAAGCCAAGCTCTCCAGGTCTGTGAGATGATGCATCGCCCTCCTGGGTCGAAATCCTGATGGATTCCTCTGGCAGGCAGAGGCAGGAGGACACAGAGCTGGGAAGGGAACACACTCGTCAAGGCATGTGTAGGGCTGCCTGCCCTCGCCAGCAATTTCAACAACCCGAACTACTCCATTGGACTCTCCAAATCACAATTTCCTCTCACACAGGTCCTCCCTACCCACCACAAATACATACACCAGCTGGCATGAAGACAAATGGAAGACTGGTGAAGACCCTGCAGTCTGTATGGCTGGCACTTGCAAAATGATGCTTAAGCCGGGCTCGGTGGCTCAGTCTGTAATCCCGCACCTTTGGGAGGCTGAGGTGAGTGGACCGCCTGAACCTGAGGGTTCGAGACCTGCCTGGGCAACTTGGCGAGACCTCATCTCTACAATAAATCAAAAAATTAGCCGGGC
>NW_007241749.1:301134-302296 GCF_000164805.1 Carlito syrichta | reverse complement strand
AGCGGCCACTGCACTCCAGTCTGGGTGACAGAGTGAGACTCCAACTCAAAAAAAAAGTGATGCTTGTCTCTTCTTTAGGAGCTCCAGGGTCCCACTCTCTGACCCGTCTCCATTTTTCCCCTGTATCCTCATCTCCAGACACACAGTTGCTTGTTTCTCCTCTCTTCCCTTTTCTTTTCTTCCAGAAAATCACCACTTTGAAGCAAAGATATCCTAGTCATCAAGTTTGAAATGAGAATCATATTATTTTCTAAGAATCAAAATGCAAAACTGATATCCCCCTTTTTAAAATCTAAGAACACTAAACAGATGAATACCAATAAATAGCATATTGAAAGATGAAACATATAGGCTAAAGTTTCTACATTTTGTTCTTTTATTTCCTCATTAACTGCTCTCAATCACAGCTAACTTTAATCTCCTCAGATTCCTAGTCTTGAAATTTTGAATTATCTCTTGTATTTCATTATTATTAATTATCCCTTTCATGTTATTGATTATCTCTTGTATTTCAATGAACTATTGCTTGTTTTTCATTAGCTATCTCTCTTTGACTCGAAACTACTCTAGGATGCCAAGGTGTGATTCCACTTTGCAATCAAAAATCCCTACACAAATACCTGCGGTGGGCCTTGCAGGAATTATTCCAATGACACAGCTTGTTGTTGAAGTCATTTACTAAGAGTTCCAGTGCCCTCTGTTCAACCTTCCAGGTTACATAAAGAAAGGGAAGACAGAAGCTACCTTTGTGATGAGGTACTTAACACCCCAGGAAGAGCAGAAATGACTTCCAATCTGGAAAATGTTTTCTACTTAACTCCTTAAATTGGTATAAAACAATCTGCAGCTCAACACATATTTTCAGTGGCCACTATGGTTAGACGGACCAGACCTAACGTGCAATAGCATATCTCACAGAAAGTGTTTAAGCTTGAAATCAACCAGCTTCTCTTGGCCTCCAGGTACTATTTAAGCTTCCAACAAATCAGAACTTTCGAAAAGGTACTTTATAGAAGAATTTGATTTGTTTCTGTTTGGTTAAGCCAAGATGTAAAATAACTCCCTTGCTGTTTCTCAGGGTGGTTTACCTTTTAAGTGAGGATACCTGATTTGTTTGTGTGTGTGTGTGTGTGTGTGTGTGTGTGTGTGTGTGTGTGTGTGT
>NW_007241749.1:285107-301114 GCF_000164805.1 Carlito syrichta | reverse complement strand
AAATCAAAAAAATCAGCTGGGGCGTGGTAGCGCATGCCTGTAATTCCAGCTACTTGGAAGGCTGAGGCGGAAGGATCGCCGGAACCCAGCAGGTCGAGGCTGCGGTGGCCGGGAGCGGCCACTGCACTCCAGTCTGGGGGACAGAGTGAGACTCCAACTCAAAAAAAACCAAAAAACAAACAAACAAAAAAACAATGACTTGATGAAATGGGGAGATCTGAAGTTACATAAATGTAAATGATGGAATTAACAGTACAAAAGATGTGTAATGTTATATAACATAAATTAAATAAGTAGAGAGAAAAAAGCAAAAGCTATAAAACCATTCCAAAAAAGGAAGGGTAAAATATGTTCAGAAAACACATGGGGTGTGTGTGTGTGTGTGTGTGTGTGTGTGTGTGTGTGTGTGTGTGTGCATTTTTTAAATTTTTAAATCAACTTATAATAATTGTACATATATACGAGGTATGTAATGATGCTTCAATACATATAATGTACAGTGACCAGATCAGGGTGATTAGTATATCCATCCAAAGCAACAAATTTTTCATGATATAATGTAAAACAGAATCCATCGTTGCAAAAGTTGTAACTATTACCAAATAGAATGAATTCTTTCATTCACAAATGTTTATTGAGGACCTACTGCATGCCAGGCACTACTCTAAGAGATTTGGAAACATTAGTGAACAAAATAGGCAGAAATTTCCCCTCCTTGTGGAATTGGCATGATAGTTTGTGGGAGCTTCTAACTCTGGAAGGTAGCATTCTATTTTATTTCCTCGCTATCCTCTCTGGCATCTAACACAGTGCTCTGCCCATAACATGTCTCAATAAATACTCCATGGCTTTATGACTATTCCTTTACTAATCGATGCATATGGACCACACATTATGTGCTCAGCACTGAAGGACCCAAAATGGATGTCTCGATCCTTACTCTGGGGAAATCACAGTCCCTGGTGCTCGTCAGTTGCAGTTGCTGTGATGGAAGCCTCTGTAAGGGCCAGGGGTAGCAACAGGAGGTGGGGACAAGACTAATTAGAGGAGTCAGAAAAGACTGCTTAGAGGATATGCTGCTAGCTCTGGATCTCAGAATGTGAGCAGCTGAGCACCAGGTCTATGGAGACAGGTATCGGAGTGGGGGAAGGAGTGGGACTTCAGGCAGGAAAAATAGTGTGATCCAGGATAGAGAGGGGAGAGGCAGGCTGCTGTGTCTGGAATGGCCACGAGATAATACACGGTCCCGTCTCTCAAGCCAGAGGCGGGGTCTTATTGAATAAGTACTCAAAGCATTCTCAGCCTCTCCTTGGAGCAGGCAGGTGCCAACCCAAAGCCCATACCATTTCCAAGAAAGAAATTCTTGTTCTTTGAAAACACTGACAAGATCATGGTCGCGTTCTTCTGTGAGTAGAACATGTAACAAGTCAGGAAAGAAATAGTTTGAATTGAAAGGTGTGCTTTTTAGGGTATATGAGAGGGTCACTTTGATGGTCAGCCCTTAATTTACCCTGCAACACCTCCTTCAGTGATGAGCCTGTTTGTCTCCTCAGTCATGTTCACTGCAGGGAACTAAATATGCCTTTAATATTTATCTGTGCTGTGAAAACTGCTTCTACATGCATCCCTTTGAGGGAAATAGCCAAGATCAATGCAGGACTGACCTATACTAAATGACGAAACAAACAGAAATATTTATTTCTCTGTCCACAGACCACAGTGCCTCCTGAGGGTGAGAACAAACTGGCAGCAACAATATAGAACTCCAAATGGGCCCTGCCTGTCGCTAAAAAGGCCAGGGCTGAAAGGATGTTTTTTTCTGTTTTCATATAACAGAGATCTATGCAAACAGCATAATACAATAAAGATGGTATTTTAAATGTGGTTTCTCCATGACTGTCCTGAGATTAGAATGCCTCAAATCTTATTTTAGGGGGCGGTTTAAGAGGTAGCACCATTGAGTACCAGGTGCTTTAAATACTTTATCCCATTAAATTCAGGTTCCTCCAGTTTAAATATCATTATTGACATCTCACATATTATTAAATAAGCAACCAGAGGGGTAGAGAGTACCTTGCCTGAGGTCCTCAATAGCAGTGGTTCAGTCTGCATTTGAGTAAGATTCAAGACTCATCTGGCCTCATATCCTAGGCTCTTTCTCCAGCGAACACTACTCCCCATGAATGTGGAACATTGGCTGAATATATAAATATGTAACATATAAACATGAATACTGTATGTCTTAGGCGAGTTTCCCCTGGAGCAGCTCCTGAGATGAGAATCACGAGCAAATTACTTATTTAGAAGGAACCAGTGAGAAAGGGAGAGAGAGGTGGTTTCAGACAATCATCCTGCAGAAGTAGCCTCAGCCGATCCTGCCGGGGAAATCAGGGGTACAGGCGATCTCAGAGCAGAACTGTCTCACCCAGCCAATGGCCTGGGCTGCTAGGACCCTGTGTGTCAGTCACCAGCCAAAGGCTGGCCCACAGTTGTGGACCCACAGGCACTTTGACTCTGCAAGAATCCTTGGTTGGCCTAAAGATAATCCTCAGAAGAAGGTAAGAAATTACCCAAACATGAAGGAGAATTGTTTAGAAACATTCAAATGAATCTGAGAAGATGTATACAGAGCACCAACAGGGTCCACTGCACTATTTGAAAGCAAATGCTCACAACCAAAACTATGAGCACACATTCACTCTCCAACAGCTAGAACCAAAGGCAGCACCCATCCCAGACTGTCCCCAACTAACCTGCAAACAGGGGATTGGATCTGTGGGCTCCTCTTCCCGCCCTAGTCTCCCTGGGCCATGGTATTCCATTCCAGCCAAGGCAGGGGTTGGTCCTCAGACTCAGTGCTATCTGCTAGAGGTGGAATTGGGGGTCTCTCTGTAAGCTTGGTTCCTGGGGTGCCGGGAGTATATTCCCTGTATGCTGCTGTTCCCTTCAAGCCTCAGCCTAGTCATTGCCATGCTTGTCCAGACTCCTTAGTACTTTGACAGGTCTGGAATCTTTCTCTGGTTCTTTCCAGTTCCCCTCTCTAGGAAGCATGAGTTGGCTCCAATTTTCCATGAAGAAGAGGCTGCACAGTGTAAGGTTATCAAGGTTATAGAGACAATGGTTTGCAACCTGTCTCTGCCACCTAATAGCCCTGGATCTTTGGCAAGTGACGTCACTCCTCTGGGTTTTCTCACCTGTTACATGGAGAACAAGAAGACTAGCACAGGAGTTCCTGTGAGGATTAAATGAGATAACATAACACATAAAATGGCTACTCAATTATGGGTAGCTGCCATTTTCTTTGTTATTGTTGTTTCAATTTGCTCCCTTGGGACCATGTCTTCCTGATGCAACAATGGCAGCCTGGGTTAACCTCAAGTTCATAATTCTCTATCAGGAGATCTAGCCTCAAAATCAGATTAGATCACCAGAGTTCTTCTTCCTTTCTTTTCTCAGATCACTGAGATTTCAATTTTCAAGAAAACAGAACCTACACACATTACAAAAGTGTCAACTTTGGCCTCTGTAACAATAATCCACACAGACCAAACTATAACTAGTTGAGGCTCTTATCACAGAGAGAGGGAAGTTGTAGAATGACACCTGTGACCTAGATTCCTCATTATAACATCGACTTCTGACTTACAGGGGTGTGAAGGATAGAGCAGCAATGAATCAGTTAAAAGCCACAGCAGATCCCAGCAGGTTCTTGAGAGAATTAAGCCCTAATGCCTTAAGGCTTCCATCATATGGAATGAATTAATTTCTCTTCCATACATTTAGAATGACATGACTTATATAGTATTCTTGGGAGAATTGAGAAAATAGTCACTCAAATCATTTTCTGTGTTCTATAATTCGTATGTGGAGCCCTAGTTGAGAAAGGCTAATCTCAGTTAATGCTTCATTAATAGATAGGCAAACTCAATTTATAGAGTATAAATGACTTGTTCAATCTATGGCCTATGGCAAAGCTAAAGACAGGAAAGTTCTTTTGCTAAATAGCCCCTAGTGTTATTATATAAACCCATTTCTAGGAACTATCTTCAATAAGTCAATTTGATGTCTCCCTCTTTCCCTCACAATTCAGAGAGACAGAGAAAGAATATCCTTGAATGAGATCTGATGTAGACCTTTAGTGAACCATACATGATAGAGTAACATTGCTAAATAAGTCACATTATATTCATTTGTTTTGAACAAAGAATTTCAGGAGTTATTCACACTGGATAACACCTCACTGAATGGGATTCATGGTCCCTCTCCTCTGTGATTCCATCACACCTTGTGCCAACATCTCTCCTAGAATTTATCCCACTGAATCCTGACAATGTGCTTTCTTCTTCCCACTGAATCACTATGGCAGAAAAAGCAAGTTTACTCATTTCTGATCTCCATCTCCTCACAGCATCTGCTACATAAAAGGCATCAATATAAAAGTAAAAGAATAAATAAACTGTAGGAGAGGACAAACTTTTTCTCTTTTCTCTTAGCTTCTTTGTATGAGGGCTATGAATTAATCTGACAGCAATCAGATTAACAGGAGAAAAGCAAACAAATTTTATTTGATGTTAATATTTTTTTACCCAGATGAGGGATTTCACAGAAAAGAAGTAAAAACCCCAAAGGAATGGTTTGGACTATCATTTTATCATATGTATCATCGTAACAAAGAGCAGTAAATTGTGGAGAAGTGACCAGGCAAAGGAAAGAGTGGTTGAGCTTCTACCAGTAGTAAATTGTGTGAATGTAAATATATAGAAAAAAAAGTAATGGTAGTTAAATTTTACTTAGTCAAGTTTGTTTATGAAGAATCATTTTGATGCCATCTCCACCTCCAGTGATAAGGGTTGTTCTCCTCTTCCTGGTAGAAGAACAGGAAAAGAGAAACCTTCACAAGGGAAATTTATGCTCTACATTTAGGCAGAGGGAAGGAATAGAGAGTTTTTCCTGTGTCTGCTTTGTCTCAATTGCCTTCAGCTCAAAATAATCCTTATGCCAAAGTGGCATATTTTTGAGTGTGATATTCTGGTTCCCCTCAAAACCAGCTAATGAAAGCCATTTCAAAAATTGAATCACACCAGGTTCAGATGGTTGGTCCAGCCTGGGGAATATGTAGTGCCTAAGTGAGTCTGCTTATCAATTCTTTATAATACATTGACATAAGAAAATATAATAATATATATTTATTAGTTCTATCAGAATCATATGCATTTCCTTTTGATGCATCAGAAATAATTATTTAAGTGAATTTTTGCAGTATCCCAAACAACATAGCAAACAGAAGAATTGATTTTCTCATCTTGAAAAATATTCATCTTATTAGGCAATGTAAATCAATAAAATGATTATTCAGGTCATTTAAATTGATAGATGGAATAGTTGCAACTATATTGAGCCAATTTTTCAGAAGGAATCATACGTGCAGATGTACATATGATATCTCCTGATTTTTAAATGTGAGCCAACACTATGTACATCGAACAAAATGTGCTTGTGGGTTGGATTTGGCTGAGGGGTTAGAGTCTGTATGACTGTATGAATGGAAAACTAAAACTTTGAGAGGTATACCACATCTACACCTTGACTAAAGTGAGTCAACCAGAGATTTCTCTCTCTGATTATTTTTTAATCTTTGTTTCACCCCTAAAACCTTAGTCTAAGTTTCTGTAAATGACAGGTATGTTAGACATAGATTTTTCCCTGCTGAAAGATTACAGTTTGGGGTGCTGCAGATTATAAATAAACAAACCACATAGAAAGCAAAATTGACGATTCCTATTTGGGGGTCCAAATTGTGTCTGTTCTTGTATCACAACCCTTGGAACTCTTTGTTATCTGCTCTTGACATTTATAAATTTAACTTTTGCAATTTCAGTTACAAGGTATCAGACCCAAAGGTCAAGGACATACAGAAAATTGTCTTTTTGCCGAGGTATACATGTGAGACACAAATATTGTGAGATCACTGCAACTAGAGAGAAGCCTAGCCCAGGGCTCAGCAATCCTTCTCAATACAAACTCATCTTACTTTGTTCTCTATTACATATGTGCTATGATCTGGATGTTTGTGTTTCTCTAAAATTCATATTGAAATTTAAAAGCCAGTGTGATAGCATTAAAAGGTGGGACTTTTAGGGAGTGATTAAGTCATGAGTGTGGAGCCCTCATGAATATGCTAGGTACCTTATAAAAGAGGTGTGAGGGAGATGTGAGGAACCGGCAAGAGCTGCCATCTTTGAAACAGAAACTAAGACTGAACCAGACACTGAATCTGCTGGTGCTTTTATTTGAGGCTGCCCAGCCTGCAGAACTGTGAGAAAATAAATGTCTATTCTTTCTTTATTATTTATTTATTACCCAGTCGAAGATATTTTGTTGTAGCAGCCCAAAGAGACTAAGACCATGTGATATATTTGATGAAGAGTTTAAAATATAGATTCTTAAACACAAAACAAAAAGCAGAAAGCTACTACTAGCTCTTAATACACATAAGAATAAAAGGCAATTTTTAGGCCTGGGAAAAAGTAGGGGGAAAAAGAAAGTCTCTGCCTTAAGTCAACCTCTCAGCAGTATGTCAAAGTTGAACTTTTCTTCCTCGAAACACTTTTTCCACTTGGCATTCTGAAGCCCTTTTTCTCTCAACTGTCCATCTTACTCTTCACTCCTCAGTCTTCTTTCCAGATTCTTCCTCATCTTCCTATCATCTCCACTTTGGAAGGGTTCAGAGTTCAGTCCTCCCCTCTCTCCTCTCTGTTTACTTACTGACCAAGGGGTCTAGGAAAGCACACAACACCCTCACACTGAGGACTCTTGACCCAGATCTCTCCTGCCCCGCCCCAAACTCAGGAAAAACCATTACCTGATGTTCCTACTGTAATGCAGATTTAACCCCAAATCCCTGGCAGTCCCTCTGTGATCTTTCACCCGCTTTCATCCACACACGGCCGCCCTTCTCGTCTGTCCTCGCTCGGCACTCACTTCTTCCTCTTCTACAGCCAGGGTGGCTCCCTGGCTCTTCTTTGAATGTACCCGGCTCATTCCTGCCTCAGACTTCCCCCAACACCCACACTTGCTGTCTCCCCAGGCTCACTCCCTCTCTGTTAAAATTTCACTTTAATGAAGAGGACTTCCCTGATCATCCCACAGGAAAAAAAGCTCTCTCTCCAATCTCTCTACATTCCTTTAACCTACTTTTTCCTTCAGTGTCTTTATCACTGCCTGACATAAATGGAAGCTCCACGAGAGTTCCTGACACTTAGTAGATGCTCAATAAATATTTGAATTAATTAAGTGCTCAATTAATTAATCACTCTTTAAACATTATAAAGGACCAGAATTAGTTTAACTTTTTGGTTCTTTATTGCATGTTTTAGGGAAATAACAGGCTATGAATTCAACCTCAAAAGCTTCGATCATGTTTTCCTCATGAATGTCAGGATCTACTATCTGTCTTTCTTTCGAGACTTGGAGGTCCTTGAGTACAGCAACTCAGCTTTGATCATCTTTACATCCCAAGTCTAGCCAAATGACATGCCTGTAATAGATGCCTGATAAAATATGCTTGAATAACTAAGTAGAAGAAGGTCAACTAATATTTCATCAGTTGAAATCAAGTAAAAAGACCTTAAGAAATGGTTACACAGCTGGGCTCGGTGGCTCAGCCTGTAATCCCGCGCCTTTGGGAGACTGAGGTGAGTGGATTGCCTGAGCCCACGGGTTCGAGACCCGCCTGGGCAGCGAGACCTCATCTCTACAATAAATCCAAAAAAAATCAGCTGGGCGTGGTAGCACATGCCTGTAATTCCGGCTACTTGGAAGGCTGAGGCGGAAGGATCGCCGGAGCCCAGCGGGTTGAGGCTGCGGTGGCCGGGAGCGGCCGCTGCGCTCCAGTCTGGGCGACAGAGTGCGACTCCAACTCAAAAAAAAAAGAAGAAGAAAAAGAAAAGAAATGGTTACACATCACCCCGAAACTGTTTGCAAAAACAGAAGGAGAATCTGCTTTAAAAACCTTTTTTAAAGATATACAGTTGTGCGAGTCGATTTTGGACTTAGAATTCAAAAGTGGCCTTTTTGTCTCTCTAAATAGGTCATTTGAATGCATGTCCACCTATCCACTCTTCATGGGGAGAGACACAAGAAGAAAAGTAGAAAGAGAGAAGCAAATGGAGTTTTTATGGGCTGGGACTGGTGGGATGACGCCAGGTGCCGCGTTCCCTGCTGACACATGATAACAAGATACTGAATGACACGCCGGAGGGATGATCCATGGGCTGCGCCCTTCTTGTGTGCTTTTCTTCTTCCAAGCACACGCGTTTTCCTTTCAAGAGCCGGATGAACAATTCACAACTTGAAAACTAAAATTCCTAGGGTACAGTGTGTTTTCTCCAACTCCAGCCTCCCAGACTGTGTGGCCAGCACAGGCGAAGGAATGTTTATGATCACATCTGTCTGCCGGCTTGTTTTCCTGCTCCTTCCATTCGGGAGACTGGAGACCTGCAGGTAAATGGAAACTACTGCCATGGGGCAAGTGTCTCGTGCTGCTATAATTGTGCCTTTCGCTGCAGAGGAGTGGCCTCCGTTCTCCTACCTGCTTGGTTTGCTCACTCCCCACCCAGGCCACCTGCCCTCCTTCCATCCGGTGATAAATTGTGGATCTTAAAAAGGATCCGCAGCTTGGAGTTCAGAGCAGCGGAGAGAGATGGAAAATGTTCGCCTGGTGTTAATGGTGAAGAAAGTTCAATCAGCAGGCGTTTTATTTCTCCAACACAGCCTTCATTTTTCTTTAAACTTAGCTGTTAATACAGTGTTAGGATGGATGCCTCCACTGGAGTGTACACTCCACAGGCTGAAGGAAAGCCACCTTGCTTCTCCTTTACTTCCTGCAAGTTTCTAGAGCAAACGGTCTGTCATGGGGAAATATTCCTGTGGAATTAAAGTGGGCTCTCCAAGGCACCCAGACCCTTTCTCCTGTAAGTCCTGGTGAAAGCCTCTATACTACTTACCACTTCTCTCGAATTCCTCATTTCAAGTGATCCTCCTGCCTTGGCGTCCCAAAGTGCTGGGATTACAGCCATGAGCTACCATGCCTAACTACTAGCCACTTTTCACTTCTTCCTGCCTTTTCCCATCCAGGATCATGATGGTGTCTGAATCCTCTGTGCCCTTTTCCATGTTTGTGTACACTATAATCAGAGACCAGATCCTCTACGTTTCCTACATTTTCTTGGTGCCTCTTTTCGAACTTCAGCACACATCTCATTTTGATATGAGGATGTTGGGATAAGCACATGTAGATTTAAGCGGAACCCAGATATTCAAAGTTCATGCAAATGTCCACCTGGGAACCACCTCTGGGTCCTTCTGCAGGTCGGCATACCTCAGCTTGCAAAGAGCCTTCAGAAAAGCATGAGGGGCACCAGATGGGAACCTCAAAGGACAAATACCCTTCAGACAGGTTTGTCATGGATTGTGGCTTCTTATGAGATTGAAACGTGGCTGAATGTGTATGGCAAATGATACTGAGTTGGGGCATGGAAAAGTCATGAGTTCAAAGCTCTTTGAATGTTTGTTCCTCCAGCTGGACTTGAAATAATATGGTTTCTGGTCCCATGATGCTGGTGATGGTTCTGAAAACCACCTTAGACCTTGTCTTCTCTGTATTACTCTGGTAATTCCAAAACATACAACAAAGTATGAGAGTAATGTCATGTTTAATAATCAACTGAATTTTAAAGTATCCTATTCAAATGTGTGTGTGTGTGTAATGGGCCCTCATTTTAACTGTTACTCTGTTAGAGGCTGTGGTCACCTTCCTTCTCTCCACTAAAGAGACGTTTCCTTTACTTTATAGTTTCCCTCCTGATTATGTTTATGCATCTGAACATAGTTTGCTCATGTTTTCTTCATCCCTCAATCCATAGGATGGTTTGAATTCCATCCCATCCTTCCTATCTAATGTCTCCCTCATCTTTAAGGTTCATTTAAAGTATCATCTACTTACAACATCCCTGATTTGGTTATTTTATCTTATTCCATTTTATTCTCTCTCATAGACACTTTCATAGGTCTTACAAAGGGCCAAGACAGCCCTGAGAATCTGCAAGTCCAGCTCTAGGAAGTTGTCTTGATAACTCTGCCCCCATCGTGAAGTCCCAGAGCAGCCAGGAGTTTAGCCCAGTGCTTCTCAAACACTTTAGAAATCTATTAAAGACCTTTAAGAGAATGATAATACAAGCCAAAAGCTGGGATAAAATATTTGCAAAATATATATTTGATGAAGATCTTGTATTTAAAATAGGCAAAGAACTCTTAAAACCCGACAACAAGAAAACAAACAACTCAGTTCAAAAGTGGGCAAAAGATCCGCGCAGATATCTCACCAAAGAAAACGTACAGATGACAAACATATAAAAAAGATGCTCAATATCAAATATCATTAGGGCATTGAAAATTAAAACAACAATGGGTTACCACCACATACCTATTAAAATGACCAAATTCCCAAACACTGACAATACCAAATGCTGGCAAGGACATTGAGCAACAGGAACTTTCATTCAGTGTTGGTGGGAATGCAAAATGATAGAGTGGTTTTAGGAGGCAATTTGGCAGTTTCTTACAAAGCTGAAAATTGCCTTATCACACAATCCTGCACTTGTACTCCTAGGTATCCATTCAAATGAGTTGAAATTGATTTACACAAAAACCTGTACACAAGTGTTTATAACAACTTTACTCACATTGCCAAAATTGGAAGCACTCGAGATGCCTTTCAGTAAGTGAATAGATAGAAAAACTGTATTTAACACACATACAAAATACTACTCAGAGATTAAAAGAAATGAGTTCTCAAGCACCACTCCCCCATAAAAGGCATAGAGGAAATAAATACATATTGCTAAGTGAAAGAGACCAATCTGAAAAGCTACAGAATCATATGCCTCCAACTATATAACATTCTGGAAAAGGCAAAACTGTGGAGACAGTAAAAAGATCAGTGGTTGTCAAAGGCTACGAGGGTAGGGAGAAAAAAATGAAAAGGCAGAGCCCAGGGGATTTTTAAGGCAGTGAATCTATTCTGCACAATAGTATAATGGTGGCTGCATGACATTTTTGCATTTGTCAAAACCCATAGAATGTATAACACCAACAGATAATCTCAGTGTAAACTACTCTAGTTAATAATAGCGTATCAACATTAACTCATCAACTTTAACCAAAGTATCACATCCATGAGATAATAGAAAAAACTGAGAGGTGGAAGGGGCATAAGGGAGCTCTGTACTTTCTGCTTACTTGATCTAGCAACCTAAAATTGCTCTAAAAAATAGTCTATCCATTTTTAAAGTCATAACAAAAAAATCCAGATGCTTGAATTTAACCTTCTGGATATTTATTTTGAGTGGGGCTGGAACGGAGTGTGAGTTTGCATTTTAACAGGCTCCCAGGTGATGCTGGTACAGATCCCAGGACTTGCTGATTGCACCGGTTGAGTGCTCACTTGTATTGTGCCTGGCATCACTTGCTGTCTTGCCTATTTCCCACATGTCTTTATAAACTCTTTGGAACAGAGCCCATGTCTCCATCTTCCACTGCCTGCCCCACAGTGGTTCCGACAGGGATGGCAGCAGGGTATCTGCTGATGAGGAGTTTCTGACTGATTTTTCCGGAAGGTCTTGTGAGATGTGACTCATTAAAGCCTTCAGGTTTGCTACATCTTTTGTTGACAGAGCACCGGTGTCCCAGCTTAGTGTGTTCTGTAAAGGATTGTGTGCTGAACTAGTCTTTATGCACTGAGATGGAGAAAGGAAGGGACTCGGAGAATAAAGCTGGAAGCAGAACTGAGCTAAGGAACTAAGAACCCAAAGGCCCAAAGTGCTGACTGCCACCAACCAGGTGAACTTCCTAGCCGGACAAGTTTCCATCCCCAGAGACAGAATGAGGGTCCATGACACAAATTCCATATAAGATGAAAACAGAGAAGCCCAGTGAGGTGGTCCAGAAGGAGCAGACCCATGACAGTATGCACATCATGACCTCTCTATCCTTTCTCGACCCCAGTAGAAACCATCTCATCCTGGGGGAGAGAAGACGAAGGGGAGAGAATGACCTTCATCCCATAGGGTCACATAGGCCACTGACACCTGAGAAAGATGAGAGCAAAGCCCTCCCAATAGAGGGAACAGCCACTGAACAGGCCTTGAGGCCACTGGGACCAGAAGGAAGTGAGTAGGTGGGACAAGGCAAGAGGTGAGAGAGATAGGCCAAGCTGGGCAGGTGGGCATGGAGGCCCTGATCTGGCATTTGGATTTTATTCTGAGTACGACGGGTCCCCGAAGGGCTCAAAGCAAAGGAGGGATGTGTTTTGACTTGACAAGTGAGTTTCTGTCGGTCCTTTAGGTGAAGACATTAAATATTCATGAAATCCCTGGTTCTGAATTAAGTGTTCATGGGGACAACTTCCCACATACTCACCTTTTCTGAAGTAGAACGTTGCCCCCTCTCTGGGCGAATATAAAAAGGACACTGAATCTCTGTGAGTAAGACTCAGCTCTCTCTCCAAGTGGACACAGCCCTGAGGGACCCACGGATAGAGAGTAAGCTGGGTATTACTGGGCGTGGTAAGTCTCCTGCATACCCTGGGGTCTCTTGTGCATGGACAGGCTCACTCCGGGAGGCTAGACCCCCTTCCGCTCAGCAATTTCTTCCAGAATGCAGCAGTCTGGGAAGTCCCAGTGGAGCAAGAGAGCAAGCCAAGATCAGGCCACCTGTGATTCCTGGCCTGCATGGAGTTTAGGTACCACCAGTCAGCTGCTGTGCTCAGCTCTCTGAGCCTCAGTCTCCTCACAGTAAAATTTCTGGTCGCAGTCCTGGCCTTCAAGGTCAGGGCATCCGAGCTGTGAACGTTGTCAGAATTAAAATGGAAGTACTTGTGGAGGGAAGAAAAGACAAAGCCAGGGAAGACCATGAAGAGAGATTTCTTGTACCTGTATACCTGATAACAAAAACTAACACAAAAGATAACCTTGCAAAAAACACAACCTTGTACCAAGGCTATTGCAACCTTATACAAAAAGTAATTCTGTAAGGACATCTGCCCAGCAACTGCCTGTCCACCCTTAGACAGGTATCATTCTTCTTAATAATTCTTGTGCCAAGAATAATTAGCCCCAAAATCATGAAATTTTCCCCATTTTTCCTTTAAAAACTTTGGCTTCCCTTGCCATCCTGAACACGCATGTAGTTTATTATATGGCATGTGTATTTCCATTGTAATTCCCTATTCCCAGATACGTATTATTTTCTTTTAGAGCGTCTCTCTCTGTTAGGTTGGCAGAACCAAAGTATCTATGAGAATTGACTCATGTTGGTCTTTATGAATAAAAATTATCACTATCACCTAAGCCAGAAGCTCCAACCCTACAAGAGGTTTGGAAAAGAAGCTTTGAGAATGAATGTATTTATTCTGTGTCTTAGTGGGATTGTTTCCTGTTGTAATTTGTGTTATTGCTTCTTTCACTGATGCATTCAACAAACATTCATTCAATACTCACTAAATTATGGATATAAGATATTTTTAAATCTTAATGACATTTTATTTTTAAATCTCAATGACATTCATGAGCAAAATAAGTGTGGCTAGAACAAAGAAGGTTATTACTATAGAATACAATTTCTTCCTGGAAACAAATGAAAATGAAGAAACATCTTACCAAAACCTCTGGGATGCCCTGAAAGCAGTTCTCAGAGGGGAATTTATATCTCTATGCGCACACATCAAAAAAATGGAAAGATCAGAAGTTGAGAGCTTAACAAATCAACTAAGGGAGCTGAAAAGAGAAGACCAGCAAAACAACAACATTAGCAGAAGAATTCAAATCGCAAAAATAAGAGCCTAAATACGGGACATAGAAGACAAAAATATCATAGAAAACATCAACAAAATAAAAAGCTGGTTCTCTGAAAGAATTAACAAAACTGGTGGGCCCCTAACCAGAATGACCAAGAAGAAGAGAGAAAAAGCCCAAACACAAACAATCAGAAATACAAAAGATCAAATCACAACTGACCCTGAAAAAATACAAAAGGTTATCAGAGATTAGTATGTATACCTATATGGAAACAAACTTGATAACCTAAATGAAATGGAGGACTTTCTGACATCACACAACCTCCCCACGTTGAAACAAGGAGACACTGAGACACTAAATAGACCAATAACAACCCAGGAAATTGACTATGTCATACGAAAACTACCTACCAAAAAAGACCCTGGACCAGATGACTTTCCAGCAGAATTCTACAAAATGTATAAGGAGGAGCTGATACCAATCCTATTGAAAGTATTCCAGGTAATTGAGAAAGATGGAATTCTCTCCAAATCATTTAGCGAAGCTAACATCACACTGATACCCAAACCGGGTAAAGATCCAACTGAAAAAGAGAACTACAGGCCAATATCCCTTATGAACATAGATGCAAAAATCCTCAACAAGATTCTAGCAAATTGGATCCCAAAACACATCTCAAAAATCATCCACCATGACCAAGTAGCTTCAACCCCAGGATGCAGGGCTTGTTCAACATTCGCAAGACTATAAATGTCATTAAATACAGCCACAGATGTAAAAACAAGAAGCACATGATTATCTCATTAGAAGTAAGAAGAGCTTTTGATAAAAATCCAGCATCCCTTCTTGATAAAAACCCTCAAACACCTATGTATAGAAGGAACATACCTCAAAATAATAAGTGCCATCTATGATAAACCCACAGGTAACATATTGCTAAATGGACAGAAACTGAAAACATTTCCCCTGAAAACTGGAAGACAAGGCTGCCCTCTCTCACTTCTTGTCCAAGATTGTGTTGGAAGTCTTAGCTAGGGCAATTAGACAAGAGAAGGAAATCCAGGGTATCCAAATAGGAAAAGAGGAAGTCAAGTATCCCTCTTTGCTAATGATACAATCCTATACCTTGAAAATCCAAGAGAATCTGTCCAAAACCTGCTTGTACTGATAAAGGACTTTGACAAAGTCTCAGGGTACAAAATAAATGTACAAAAGACAGTTGCATTCCTATACACCAACAACAAGCAGGCAGAGACCCAAATAAAAACACAATTCCATTCACAATAGCCACAACAAAAATGAAATACCTTGGTATCTTCCTAACCAGAGAAGTGAAAGACTTTTACAATGAGAACTATAAAATGCTGCTCAAAGAAATCCAAGAAGACACAAACAAATGGAAAAATAGTCCATGCTCATGGATAGGAAGAATCAACATTGTTAAAATGTCTATCCTACTAAAGGCAATCTACAGATTCAACGTAATACCCATTAAGTTACCAACATCATTCTTCTCAGACCTGGAAATGACAATACAGAAATTCATATGGAAACATAAATGACCACAATAACCAAAACAATCCTTAGCAAAAGAAACAAAGCAGGAGGTATCACACTTCCAGACTTCAAGCTTTACTATAAGGCTATAGTAATCAAAACAGCCTGGTATTGGCACAAGAACAGGCATGTAGACCAATGGAACAGGATAGAGTTTCCAGAAGCAAAGCCTCAATTCCTCAACCAACTCATCTTTGACAAAGTCTCCACTACCAACCTCTGGGGAGAAGAGAACCTATTCAGTAAATAGTGCTGGGAAAACTGGCTGATCACGGGCAGAAGATTGAAACAGGACCCCTACCTATCATCATACATAAAAATTAACTCTAAATGGATCAAAGACCTAAACATAAAATCTCAAACTATAAGGAACTATAAGAAGGAGACACCGTTATGGAAATTGGAGCTGGCAACCAATTCTTATTCAGAACCCTACAGGCCAATGCTTTAAGAAATAAGATAGGCAAGCGGGACCTCATCAAACTAACGAGTTTCTGCAAATGCAAAACAAAAGAAACCATCAAGAAAGCAGGAAGGGCCAGGCTCGGTGGCTCAGCCTGTAATCCCGCACCTTTGGGAGGCTGAGGTGAGTGGATT